>NW_016107981.1:318698-596791 GCF_001604975.1 Cebus imitator | reverse complement strand
AGAAGAAAAATCAAAAGCATGTGATATCCAGCTCTAGGAAGCACAAATGACAATTTTGTGCAAATCAAAAAATGTGCCCTTTCCTCATGGCACGGTACTGCCATCTGCTGGAAATTGTTTGTAAAAACCATATAAAGATTATATTGCCCCCAAGCTAAATGTCCCTCAGTGTTTAGCTGTAAACATTAGAGAAAGTGTATCAAGGTGAAGGAAGTATATCAAATGTTTCTGATCTGTTAAGACTTATAAGTATTGAAAAATGATTAATGGATTTAGCAGCATAAAGTATGTGGCGATCTTGACCAATGTCATTTTGAAGTCATGAAAATGAAAGTTTACTCTTGAGTTTAAAAGAAAATGAAAAAAAAGTACACATTATTATTTTTATTTTGTTTTAAGTCCCCAGTAACTGAACTGTCATTTTCATGACTTCAAAACAACACTGGCCACGGTCACCAAATAATCTGTACAACAAATCCCCATGATACCAGTTTATCTATATAACAAACTGCATATGTGCCCCTGAACTTAAAATAAAAATTTTAAAAGAGAGAAATAATTGTAGATAGTAACAATGGACCACTCTATCAAGAAATTTTGTTGGAAGAGGATGCTGAGAAATAGGTTAGTCTGCAGTAGGCAAGGAATTTGCTTCAAGGAAGTAGGGTAGAAAAATTGGTAATGAAGGAGAAATAAGGAAAAATTAAGACCAAAACACTCTGTAGTAGATGAGAGAAAATAAGAACTAAGGCATTAATGAAGGAATTGTCTGGAGAGAGAGGGTACTATATAGTTCATGCATAGGAAGTGGTGAAAAACAGAGCATATAAGTAGAGGCGCTGGAAGGAGGGTAGATATGGTAACTAGAGCCTATAGACACTTTCTTCTTTTCACAGTACAGTAAGAAGCAAGGTCTGCAGAAGCAAGTGAGGATGAAAAAAAAAGAAAAGACCTGAGAACTGTCTGGCTAGTATCTTCTCACTTTTACCATTGCTACGGGAATTGGGAGAATCTCAAAGGTATTTACATACTTCTTGGAGAATACATTTTTCTGATGAATACTTAATAGCACCAGCCCAGACAAGTATTATTTAGTAGAATGTGCTTGTATTTAGTAATCTCCTGTCCTCACAGTGTTATCTCTTCTACTCATGTATTGATGAGTGACCATTTCTTCTGAATAATACCCAACAGGTTTTCATCCTTCTCTGACATTGGACACTGGCCTGTGTTTCTAAACTGACTTCTTTCTCCATTAACGGGACACATTATTATTTAATTTCCCAACTCTGTCAAATAAATGTGTGACAATATATTCATGTGATGAAATAATTGCTGATGATTTGCAATATATTTGTAGAAGTGTGACTTGTACTTCATTTGCGTGTTGATGTCTAGTGCAGACCTCAGAGTTAGGCCAACTCTCCAGTGTCCTCACAATCCTACTTTTCTTAGTTTGTTTTCTGATGGTTATAACAGAATATTTTGGACTGGGTAACTTATAATGAAAATACATTTATTTCTAACAGTTATGGGGGCTAAGCATTCCAAGGTTAAGAGCTGCATCTTGTGAGGGCCTTCTTGCTGATGGGAACTCTACAGACTTCTGAGCTGGCAAGGAACATCACGTGGTGAGAATGCTACATATGCTAACATGCTGTGTTCAAGTTTCTCTCCCTCTTCTGATAAAAACACCAGTTTTATTCATGTGATAACCAATTAATTAATTAACTCTTTAAATACACAAAGCCATGAATGGGCTAATTCTTTCATGAAGGCAGAGCCCTCTTAAAGGCCTCAGGTCTCAATACCGCCACATTAGGGATTAAGTTTCAACATGAGTTTTGGAGGGGACAGATCCTCCAACCACAGCACTTCACTTCCCCATTTTCTAACCAAGGCCTTCAGACTACAAAGTTACTTCTAGGTTTTTGACATTTTCCCATGCCTGACTCACTTTTAGTCCAAGAGGCATATTTTTCATGGTTTCAAACAATGCTAACAGTCCCAACAGTCTTTGCTTTATAAGATCAGTATGGAAAATTTGATGAAATAAATGAAAAAATATATATAAATACTAAATTCATTTGAGCTACTTAATACAGAATGACTTGTCTCCATTGTTGATGGGGATGACTAACATTTCAGTTGAGCTTCTACCTAATTTCAACTTATATTCTTGAATGGGAGATTTCTCCATTCTGAATACTACTACATTCAAGAAGCCAGTCACACGAAGTATTTAAGGATAAAATTGGCTATTTTCTTGTCCAAAGTGGATATTTTGCATCTCCAAGTTTACAAACTAATTTATGTTGTTCCTACCAACTTGTTGCCTGTAATCATATTTTTCATATTGATAATGAGAATCTATATCTCATTCCCTACCATTAAAGATAACTTTTATTATAGATTTTGTAATTGTTTACAAGTTAGATTATTACTTTAATTATTTGTTTTCAAAGCATTTTTATTAAAACCAAGTATTAAACTTTTGGTTATCTATTACATTAGCCATATATTCTTATATATTAGTTAACTAATTTGGTACATTGAAAAAATAGATTTTATAATGCATAGCTATCTGTACAGTCCTGAAATAAACTGATAATTATGTTATAATTTTATTACTATACCCTGGGATTGGGCTAACCACTGATGTATTTAGTGGCGTTAACATGTTCCTTTCCCTCACTTTTAGTCCAAGATAGAAGTGGCCTATGATATTATGTTTCTACTTTCTTTGTTCAATAATGTTACAAATGTTATCCTAATCTCATAAAACATATAGTAGAAATTTTAGTATCATCAAATGTTGAGAGAATTTTTGTTTTCTATTTCTTCTTACTCATTGTTTCCAAGATATCTAGCTTCTCCGTAAGGCTAGTTTAGAATGTTTTACTTCTTAGAGAATTCCAGCTCCAAATAGGGCATAATTACATAAATAACCAAGGATGAAAATCACTTCAAAGGTTGAAATATAGAAATTGATGTAGTGCAGCTTTAGGCTGTCCAAGACAATGTTTTCTATTTAAAATGTTGCAAATCTGGCCAACTGAATTAAATTCACTTTGAACATCTATAATAAGTGCTTATTTTTTGTTTGAGTAAATACAAGTAAATTGCTTTAAAAAATCTGGCATTATTCCTCCAGGGTGCATTTAAACTAGAATAAAAAATTGTTATAAGAGGAAGATGAAGTCACCAAAAGAGCTGAGAATTGTTAAAATAAAGAATGTCAGGCAGAATACTCATAAGGCTGAGCTGGTAGTATAATTAGGTACTTGCTAAAAACTTACCAAAGTGCAACCTGGGCTATAACATCTTCTATAAGGGTAACCAGACTATATAGAGTGTTAAAAAGTAAAATCATTTGTAAAGATGATGCTAGCAATCAAAAAGGAGAAAACTAAGGATAAACAGGAAGGGACTAAACACAATTCAGGAAGAAATATTTGAAAGGCACATGCTATGATAAAGTTTAAGTGATATACAATTAATAAATCAGGAAGCAACAAAAATTAGCAGAAATGGAAAGATATAGAGTGCAAGGGGAAATTCACTTGAATCACAAGATTATATGTTTGAGCTCAGTACACTGAAATATCTTATTTTACAATATGATAGACATATAATATAGTGAACTCTAGGCACTTATTTCAATATACAAGAGCCATTAAAAAGGCACCTCAAGATGTTAGCAGGATCTATTCCATTATAACCACAGATTGCAGGTTTGCCTTCATTTTGAAAAGAGTTTCCTTTGCAGTTTTATGTGAGAAAAATACAATATCAAAATGACATGTTGAAATATAGAATCTCACTATTAACCAATTGCAATGACCCAATATGAGGCTGCAAGAAATGAATCTGGTGCATATAAGTAACAAGGAGTGTGAAATTGCTCATTCTGGAAAATTGATGGTCAGTCACTGAAGAGAATTCGGAACTGCATTTCTGGAAAAATAACTAAAACAGTAACACGATTCTGCTTCTACATGATTATACAGACCCTCATGAATCACTTGTGAAGAAAACAAAACCTCTTCTCAAACTTCTGTCCACTAATTTTTCAGGAAAACAAGTGTGGTAGATAGGAAAAATGATACTGCTAGAGCACAGACTGCAGATAATGAATGCCAAATATTTCTCTAAATTAAGATTTTTAAACATTCATTCTGCTGTTTGAATAAAGGAAGATGACTCCTGTTTTCTCATTTTATATATTTAATGGAGAGTTCACAATTGTCTCTTCAGCTCAAGGTCAATTTATTATGGTCATGTTAGAACTGCAAAAGAAAGAGAAAATGCTGAAAGTTTTAAGCTTTAGTGTATTTATTTCTACAAAAAAAGAATTTCAAAGACCCTGTTTTTCATATTGTAATAATGAATTCATACTGTGTCCCATGATCTTTTGGAAAGCTAAAATAATCTCAAAGCATTTCATGAGTACAAACTGTCAATGTAATGAGACTTTAAATGTGATGACCCAATTATTTCAATCAAATTATACAATAGTTATTGGACTATAAGCTGCAAGCTGCTATCACATAACTTATGAATTACAGAAGATAGAAGAGGATGAAATAATACATAGGAGCATAAATTAATTATCTCTCATTCTGTCTTTGGTTGAAACAGACAGTATATGCTCATTCTAATATCTGATGACTTAGCTGTCATAATCACAGTTCTATCTTTACATAATACTGTTTATCCTGTTGTAAACCTAAATTCTGTTTGATCAACTGTTGGTCTCAGACTGAAAGAATCAGTCTTGCCTGTATTAATTGAAGCTTGCAGTATGAAGTATAGCCCAAAGATTAATTTTACAGGAAATCTAACTATAAGTAAAACAGATTCTGATACTTCTATACAACACATTAACACATCTTTGTCATAAGCATGATTTGAGACAATACTACTTTAGACCTTTACTTCTCTGTGGTTGAAGGTTGGGAGAATATTTTTTTAATTTTTTACAAAGAAAATCTAGTCATATCAAAAATATGGCATAAGAGAAAGATTTCAAGTTTTAAAGAAGTCAGAACTATAGTTAATAATACTATATTGTTTACTTGAAATTTGCTAAGATAGCAGCCTTAAGTGTAAGGCTATGTTATACTGATGTGCAATTGAGTCTTACAACGAACACCCATGATTTTATTTCTAGCAAATTTGGCTTGTTCTCTTTAGCATCAAGTTTCTTGAAAGTAATTTTGACTCCCAGTTTTCAATTCCTCATTTAATATTACTTTAAACCATCAACATAACTGCTTCATTTAAAGCTCTCCTATTCATAGTACTAACTGTTCTTGTCTCTACCAGGCAGTTGACATTTATCCAACCATTCAGTTATCAAACAAATATTTATTCAGTGTTTACTTTCTGCCTATTGCTGGCATATGTCCTGGAAAGTCAACAGTAGAAGCTTCTATTGTTTTGTCTACCTCCATAAATAGCTCTGCTTCTGTTGGTCTCCAGCAATGCTGTTCAATCTCAATCAGTTAGTTATGCAGAAAGTGGTGTAAAACTCATGTGCCAGCATTATAATCTTTCTTTTTGCCACAAAAGCAGAGCTTATGGACAATAAGAGTAATATGTTTCAGTTCAGAGGCAAGAATTATACAAATGAACATTTTTCAAAGTAATGAAAATGTGTGACTATAAAATACTGAGAGACTTGTAAAGGAAACTATGTTCTGCTCAGGTGCTGAAACGCCATTCATAGTGAAGAAATCAAAGTTATGCCATGTGTGTTTTACAAATCATTAACATACTCAGCATAAATGCTTGAAAATACAAATAACTTTAAGAGGAAAGAGCTTTTCTGTCCTACTATTTGCCTATCTGATAGCTATTTGCCTAAGTGAAAATGGCTACTCCTACCTGTATACACATTCAGTGTAACATTCCTAAAATTAAACTTTCTCTAATATTACCTAGCCATGTCATATGAAAATACACATAAATCTATTGTTTTGTGCTAGCTTTACAGAATTTGTTCAGTCAACCAACAGTATTACATTATTTACTAGTACCCTTGTCTCAGAGCCAATTAATCATAAACATTCCCACAGGTTGAGCCATCTAACCATGGAATGAATTATCATGTGTTTTCTGCACACTCACTCCCCAATTACGTTCCATGCGAAGATCCAGAAGACACTCCCTTCACTAAGGCATTAAGATTCATATGGGTGAAGGAAGATTTTTGCATTACTGAAAGGTCCCTGGTTGCTCACTTCTGTAGGTCAGATAGGACCACAGAGGAGGCCACAATGGAGAAGTGCTCACAGATTTCATTAGGAATGATGTGATTCCAGAAAATCAGAGGCAAAGTTATAGCACTTAACCACCAAACAAAATGTGGGCATGTCTACAATCAAGGCTGATAGAGTTGTACAGGTGATCAGAGTGCTTCAGACAAAGAAATCTTTGGCAGTGCTAAATAATTTTGATATCCTTAGGACAAAATAGAGACTCTTTTAGAACACCGCTTAATTCATATAACAAGAAATTCTTCAGGTCTGGAGCCAAAAATTTGACTCTGGTCGCCACTGTGGAGATATAGCCTCCACCCAGTTTCCATGTTAATTTTCTAAGAGCGCTTTGATTAAATAGGCTGCCTGGAGGACTTCACACTATTACACCACTCACAGCAAATCTTTTCCCATGCCTTCCCCAAAGAGACCTGTGACCTTTTTCATAGCATATTCCCTCTGCAAAACAATTCACTGTGAGTAGGTTTTCTTGGCACCTAAGGAGTTTACCTAGACATACAGTCGTCTTCATGGATTTCATAGTCTGCCATTACTGGTCACATGCTTCTTTCCAGAATGCTTTTCCATTTGTATTGTTGTTGTTATTGTTTGTTGTTTTGAGACAGGGCCTCCTCCTGTCCCCCAGGCTATAGGGCAGTGGCACTATCTCCACTCACTGCAACATTTTCCTCCCTGGCTCAAGTGATTCTCCTACCTCAGCCTCCTGGGTAGCTGTGATGACAGGTGTGCGCCACCATGCCTAGCTAATTTTTATATTTTTGTAGAGGCGAGGTTTTGCCATTTTGTCCAATCTGGTCTTAATTAGTGGGGTCAAACGATCTGCCTGCCTCAGCCTCCCAAAGGGCTGGGATTACAGACATGAGCCACCATGCCTGACCTGCTTTTCCATTTGGATTCATGGAATAGTGTATCTTGATTATACTATATTTTTAGCTACTTTGTATTACTGGAGCATATTATAGACACAGAAATGGTCCTGAATTATCAGTGTAACTCAATGCATATCCTAAATAGAACATCCTCATATAATCACTACATTGATCAACAAACAGGGTAGCCCCTGCACCTCAGATATCATCATTTTGGCCTCTCCCATTTAGTGACCATCTAGGTTTGGCATTACTTTGACGTCTAACACTATGGATTAGTTTTTACTGTTTTTGAGCTTAATATAAATGAATCATACAGTATGCATTCTTTTATGTATGGCTTCTTTTGCTCAGCATGAACATTCATTTTTTTTTTTTTTACATCTTTTGTATGAGCAAACGCAAATAATTTATCCATCTTTTTTGTGTGTGTACTTTAGGTTCTGGGGTACATGTGTAGACCATGCAGGATTATTGCTTAGGTACACACATGGCAATGTGGTTTGCTGCCTCCATCCCACTATCACCTACATCTGGCATTTCTTCCCATGTTATTCCTCCCCAACCTCCCCACCCTCTTCCACTATCCCTTCTTTGGCCCCCTGAAACAGACCCCAGTGTGTGACGCTCCGCTCCCTGCATCCATGTGTTCTCATTGTTCAAAGCCCGATTATGAGTGATAACATGTGGCGTTTGATTTTCTGTTCTTGTGTCAGCTTGCCAAGAATGATGGTTTCCAGATTCATCTGTGTCGCTACAAAGGACACAAACTCATCATTTTTTATGGCTGCATAATATTCCATGGTGTATATGTGCCACATTTGCATTGTCCAGCCTATGGTCAGTGGGCATTTGGGTTGGTTCCAGGTCTTTGCTATTGTAAACAGTGCCCCTATGAACATATGTGTGCATGTGTCTTTATAATAGAATGATTTGTAATCCTTTGGGTATATACCCAGTAATGAGATTGCTGTGTCAGATGGAATTTCTATTTCTAGGTCCTTGAGGAAGCGTCACACTGTCTTCCACAATATTTGAGCTAGTTTACACTTCTACTGACAGTGTAAAAGTGTTCCTTTTTCTCCACATCCTCTCCAGCATCTGTTGTCTCCAGATTTTTTAATGATCACCATTCTAACTGGCATTAGATGGTATCTCAATGTGGTTTTGATTTGTATTTATCTAATAATCAGTGATGATGAGCATTTTTTCATATGTTTGTTGGTCTCACATATGTCTTCTTTTGAAAAACGTCTGTTCATATCCTTCTCCCACTTTTGGATGGGTTTGTTTGTTTTTTTCTTGTAAATCTGTTTTAGTTCTTTGAAGATTCTGGACATTAGCCCTTTGTCAGATGGGTAGATTGCAAAAATTTTTTTCCCATTCTGTTGGTTGTTGGTTCGCTCTAATGATTGTTTCTTTTGCTGTGCAGAAGCTCTGGAGTTTAATTAGGTCCTTTTTGTCTATTTTGGCTTTTGTTGCCAATGCTTTTGGTGTTTTAGTCATAAAGTCCTTGCCTATGCCCATGTCCTGAATGGTTTTGCCTAGGTTTTCTTCTAGGGTTTTTATGGTGTGAGGTCTTATGTTTAAGTCTTTAATCCATCTGGATTTAATTTTAGTGTAAGGTGTCAGGAAGGCATCCTACTTTTGATAAACATTTCAGTCGTTTCCCAAATATTACTCTATTACAATAAAAACGGTTACAAACATTATTGTACAAGTCTTTGGAGAACATATTATAGATTTTTTGTTGTTTGATTCACTCATCTTTCTACTGAGAACTTCAGAACTTTTAACAGGTACTTCCAATGCCAAATATTTTATTATTTTTCTTATTTAATTTTCCTTTCTACATTAACTTCTCAGATGAATGTATGCAAGATACATATTACAGTTGTTTAAAATATTGCCTTTTTCTTCTTCCTCACTTAGTTATGAAATGTGTCAGTTCTACTTAATTAACAACTCTTATACTTAACCATCTTCTGCCACTGTCTTAGTTTTTGCCTTCATCGTATTTGAAAGTGTTTGTAAAACTAATTTTGTGACAGCAATGCTGATGTCCACTGATTTAGAGTAGATGGGCTGTTAAAAATTAGTTACCACGTTCCAAGATAAAAGTTATTATTATCACAAACTCTTTGAGCAATCCTTATTGTAGCAGTGCAAGAGTGGAAGAAGTGAGTATCAATTGAGAAACTGGAAAATAATAAGCAACAGAATGCTTAAAAATAAAAAATTTGTAAATGTTTGGTGGGTAAGTTCCCTGAGCAATGAATGCCCTGATACTTGTAACTCCATGTAAATCAAACAGAAATAAGAAGAGATGTCAATTTTGGCAAGAACAAATTGATCCAACTGGATGGTGGCTGATAAAATGCATCTTTACCTCAAGTTCAAAAAGATCTTGGCTGATCAAGGCAGCAATTCAGAAGATAGTAAAGTCTGGAGAGAATTGAACAAGTTTATTGAACTTCATATAAAAGGAGACTGAGAATAAAATGTCAAATTGAGGAGTACAATGCCATAATCATTATAAAAATTACTTTATTGACGATTGCATATATGTGAGGATAAAGCCTTGTAATGAAAATATAATGAAAAATCAAAATTCATTTTTACTGGTAATTTATTCTAAGCCTTATTTCCAATGACTCTGTGTGTGTGTGTGTGTGTGTGTGTGTGTGTGTGTGTGTGTGTGTGTTTCTAGGATTAAATGTATATGTGCCTTTCTTCTGGAATTAAATCTTTTCACTCACTTTCTCATTGCTTATTTGATTATGTCCAAACATTTTATGACAGAGATCTGGCTTTTGCTTTATTTTTAAATGCTTCTCAATAGCACCTAGATTCCTAGTGTATTAAACTTTAATGTTTTAAATACTACATATAATTTTAGTTTTCCTGGCCTTGGCTCATACAGTTTAATTTTTCTGGAATAGTTTTACCTGACTTGACCATTTGGAAAACTATTTTTTAAGATCCCATTCCTGGATCTCAGTATTTTTGAAAGCTTCTCTTAATCTTTGAAAGCAAATCTGTAATGTTACTTGTCGTGCCAGATTTTTTCATAATGTACAGTCTTGGCACTTCACCTTTAGCATTTAAAAAAATGTCATTATTTATTTTTTAACGAACTTTATTAGCTCCAATGCCAAATTTGCTCACAATAATTTTTAAAATAAACTCAAAATGCAATAAGAAGATTCTTACACACATAGTTCGGATATCTTACTTTTAGAACACTGTTCCATAGCTATTGCCGCTTTTCACATTAATCTTTTCTCACAGTTTCTGTCTTCCTTGAGAGAAGAAAATGGATAATGTTTACTGTCTTAGCACCTGTTACAGGGATGAACAAGTAGTACTAATTTAATCATTGATAATTATTTAATTATACACATATGAAACAACGTAGGTTGGTACAATTTTAAGATTTTTATAAATATTAAACTGATTTAAGTCTCATTATATACCTATGGAGGTGCTACTCTTATTAATTCCTTGTTTTCAGATGAATAAACTCAACAGACAAGTTATTAACTTGCCTAACTTCAGGCAGTTAGAAAGTGCAGCTCTAATTAAAATATAAGAAACATGATTTCAGATTAAAGGAATTTGGCCACTTCATCAAACTTCTGGAATGTTGATTTTTAAAATATTATTGCAGCATAACACTCACATATGTACCAACATCAAATGTATAGCCTGAAAAATTATCCAAAAGTGAGCACAGCCTTATAAAGATGATCTATATGAAGTAATAAAATCTGAGCAGAATCCTAGGAAATTCCTTCTTGCCCCCACACAGTAGCTACTCTCCCTCTTACCATCATCCTCACATCTGTTGATACTTTAAAGCTACTTCTTTCATTCAACATGCAGTTTGTGTTAAACATATCACATTGTACTTATTTATTCTATATTTGATATATATTTTTTCAGTTTGGAGCTAATACAAATAATGCTTCTAGAAAGATTATTATACATATCTTTAGGAGGAATTATGTGTACACATTTATGTATGTATATATATACACACTATACATATGCACACACTATATATATGTATATATACACATAAACACACAAACATGTAAATGTATACATAGTCAGGATGGAATGTGAACAATTAAGTAGAAGGGATACGTTCATTACAAGAGTAAGTCGAATATTTTTCAGACATAGCTACTTACATTCCCTTTATCAGTGCCTGAAAATTTTATTTGTGCAGCTTCTATAGAAACCCTACATATACTTTATTTTTTTAAATTTAGCTTTTTAGCAAATATAGAGACTTTATTTTTAATTTGTATTTATCTAATAATAAGTAGCTTGATTCCCTCTTATTTTTTTCTTTCTTTAATTTTTTTAAAATTCTGTGTTGTAAAGTACTTTCAAAAGTCCTTTGTCGGTGTTTCATTTGGTTGTACTTTTATTTACTATTTATTTTTAAAAAATTTTTTGCAGATGGGTTCTTACTCTGTTACCCAGAGCTCATTGCATCCTTGACCCCTCAGACACAATAGTACTCAGGAGTAGCTGGGACTACAGGTCAGACCCACCAGGCCTGGCTAATTTTTTAAATTTTTATAGAGGCAGAGTTCCCACTATGTTGCCCACACAGGTCTTAAATTCTTGTGCTGAAGTGGTCCTCCCACTTTGGCTCACCAAAATGCTGGGAATAATGGCGTAAGCCATTGTACCTGGCCATATTTTTATTTTTTCAAAAAATTCATTTGTAAAGTTTAAAAACTATCTTTTAAGAGTTATTATTATATTTCTTTTTGCAGATTTCATTTCCCATTCTGTTGCTTGCCTTTTCACTCTCAATGAGTTATTTTATGATTACAAATCCTTATTTTGTATGTGATTACTATTTATTCGGCTATTTATCTTATTTATTAGCTTTCAATGGTTAGATTTTGAGTCCTTTATCTTAAGGTCATAGAAGTGTTCTCTATATTACTTTTTAAAAACTGTACTGTTTTATGTTACAAATAGACTTCCATAGGAAATAATTTTTGTGTATGGTGTGAGGTTGGATATTAATATTCATTTTTCTCTGTACAGATAATATAAAAGACAACACAATTTATTGAAAAGAAATCTTTTCCTTGCTGTACTGAAGCATTTTTTTCCCACAAATCAGCTAAATATGTTGTTGTGTGGCTCTCTTTATGAGCTTTCCATTTTGTTTCATTGAAATATCTATACTTGCCATTTTTCCATAATGTCATGATTAAAATGCATTTTTAAAAACTTGATATGTAATAGTATAAGTCTTTACATTATATTTTTTCTTCTAAGTTATCTATATTCTGCATTTTATTTGCATTTATAGTCAGTTTTTCAGTCACCACCAAATATAATACAGAAACATTATGATACTACTAATCACAGTATTGAGATTTTCAGTGTATTACCATACATTAATTTAAAATACTGAATATTTCTTCTAATACCAGGAATGGCATAGGAACATGGTACATCTCTATTTCTGTTGAGTGTCTTTAATTTCTCTCAATAAAATTTCACAAGTTTAAGTAAAGGGATTGTATATAATGTTTTATTTTATGTTAGGAATTCAATGTTTCTTTCTGGAAACATTTCAGATTTTTAATATTTTATTTCATTTAGGCTCATTACATTTCTTTTTAATTATAATTTTATTTTTAATAGATATAGAGCTACTTAGATTTGCTATTTATTCCTGTGTCAGTATTAATGATTTTCTAGAAACATACCTATTTTTTTTCCTCCATTTATTGGGAAAATGTGGCACATATACACCATGGAATATTATGCAGCCATCAAAAACATGAGTTTGTGTCCTTTGTAGGGACATGGATGAAACATACCTATTTTATCAAATTATTTCATAATTTTTGACTTATTTATTATATTCTCTTTTACTTTCTTATGACTGTAGGATCTATGATGATTTCCTCATTAATATTCATAATGTCTATAATTTGTCGATACTCTCTTTTTAATATCATGCATAATCGTGGCATATTTTTATCAATCTTTTCAAAGTAACTTTGGCTTTTGCTGATTTCGATTATATTTTATGATTTTTTTTCTCCCGCTTCTTATGTATCCTCTTTTCTAATTCTTTGGCTTTAATTAGACATTACATCTTAAATTTTTGAGATTGATGATTAGATTAATAATTTTCAAGCTTTAATTTTTTAAACATATTTTTGTAAGCATATACATCTATCGCCAAGCTGAGGTTTGCCTAAGTCTCCCAACTTTTAACAAGTAGTATTTTTACTTTTGTTTTTTATTAAATTCAAAATATATTTCAATGTTCATTATAATTACTTTATTAATCCAAGTATAATTTAGAAATAGGATGCTTAATTTCCAAACATTTGTTCATTTTCAAAGTCTTGCTACAGATTTCTAGCATAATAACATTGTACAGAAAACACTGTGAAATACGTCAACTTTTTGGTGTTTATTGATACTTGTTTGGGGCCTAACATCAGACTATATCTATCTATCTAATCTATCTATCTATCTATTTATCTTATATCTAGATAGACAGAGATATCTGTAGATATCTATGTTAAGTTTTGAAACACTTCCCAAACACATTAAAATAAATTGTGTGATTTGCTATTTTGGGGTGTAGTCTTTATGTCGAATTATTTAATCCTATGGCTTTAAATTTCTATATTATTATTTTGTATCATTTTTGCTATCAGTTATCAAAAAAGGTATATTAAAGTCTTTATGATTAAAGATGTGCCTATTGCTTCTTTTAGTTCTATAAATTGTGCATGTGTGTTAACTGCGTGTGCATGAACATACGCATAAGATTTTGACAACTTCCTCAATAATTGACTCTTTTATATGTATAATGTATCCATCTTCCTTTCAGGTAATAATTTTGGCCTGAAAATATCTTTTGTCTGATATTAACATAGCTAAACAAATTTTCATTTAATTATGTTTTATATACATATATGAAATATTTTTAAATTAAAATGGTTCTATAGATAGATGGAAGATAGAAGATATATAGCTATCTTCTACAAATATAGATATGTATATTTATTTATATAGAATCAGAAATAGATTAGTAGTTGCATGGAGATTGAGAAGGGAAGAGTAGAAGATGGGATTACTAAAGACACAAACTAACTTTGAGGAAGTGATTATGTTCATTATCTTGATTGTCCTGGTGTTTTCTCATGTACCAATATGTCAAAACTTTAAAAATAATATATACTGGATATGTTCAGTTTATGTAAATGGTACTTCAATGAAAAACATTTAAAAATATTATGTATCTTGATGTTATGTTTATGCAGAGAGATATTATTGTTTGATATCTTCCATATATGCCCTTGGCATAGTGTAAAGATATATGAACATAGTATATAAAGTATTTGTAATATTCTTATTTATATGTAAAATATAGTTTACATTTAATTTTTAACTTTTCTTCTATTATTATTCTGTATCCTCCAACATTAACGTTGAGAATTTCATATAAAATTACATATTTAAAAATGAGTCATGACTAATATAATACACAATTTCAGCAATGTATCATGACAGGAACAAAATATAAATGAAGTTGCTTTATAAAGATTCATTTTTCTCATTAAAACATTTCACAGCATAAAGCACTTATTAAAAAATATTAACATACATATTTAAGTGCACTATGAAAAACAGAATCAAGAAATGGATACCATATTGATACACACTAAATCATATGTTAAAATATGTTGAATAATTTTGTAGTTTTTCAAAATTAAGTCATATATGTTTTATATTAATTAATGTATATATTCATTTTTAGGAACTCCTTTTAGGTAACTATTAGGCATATAGTTTTATGCTCAGTTTTATGAGAAATACAATAGCATTTCATTTTATGTTAGAAATAGAGAGTATGTTTCTTCGTAGGTCATTTTTTATAGGGGTAAAAATATTTTAGCATCTTTTAAAACTCAAGAAAATGAGGGAGATATATAGAAATGTTCCAAGGTTAATTGTTTTTATAACTTTGCCTAATTTCTTCTATCCTTAATTATATTAATTCTTCCCAACGACTTATTTAAAAATGAGTCTTTCATTAAAATTATATGGGGTCTCATTATCTGCAAGAAGGTCTTATTTCACATGTATTTTTTCCGTTATGTAAGAGGAAAATAAAGCTCTGGGCTAAAGAAATAACATTTTTTTTTTAATTTTCCCTATTGGGAAGTAGTTGAATATATACATTGCTGTATTCAACTAAAACATATTAGAATGTGCTTTTATTTACAAGAAAAATGAAATAAGGTTGTGTTACATTGGCAAGTTGTAATGGAAAATGTATTTGTCACCCTAGGCAAACTGAAAAGGCAGGTATATCGAATTCAGTAATGCTGAGTAATTAAACCTTCACTTACAACCCTTATATTAGAGAATTCAATTAAATAAGTTAAATCATTTTCCAAGTGTTTGTTAATGTAGCAAAAGGATTTATACATTTCACAAAGGAGGACTGAAGCTAAGCTAAAGATTTATAAACACAACCAATTCACTAGAGAAATAATTTTAAGCTTGTTTTTCTTGTTTTTCCAAACCTCTTTTATGGAAAAACTAAAGGCAATATTATAAAATAGATGAAAGCGTAGGGTAATTACCTTAAGTGATATTGAGAGGCATAGAGCTCACCTGGCCACATCCATGTCACCCCTGGTTTACTTTCACACTTACCTTAAAGATTGAAGAGCTATCTGAATACCACGATCGTAGTATACTATGTTTTGTAAGGAAATCTGCCCATTCAAGAACATCTTCTGTGAGTGCCAATCCTTTCAGGATGTTAGGAAATTTGCTTCCATCTATGATTTCAAGCCCACTTGGTCCAGTGGATTGGATAATGAATGAACATTTAATTTAGATGGAAGTTATCCATTTATTGGTTGGAAATCGATAAGCCTCTTTCACTTGAGAATTTTAATTAAGATGAAAAATATAATAGTGATGCATACTGAATGAGCAAAGCCATATAGCCTCCATAATGTTATAAAGAATAATATTATTGAGCCACAGCAAAGCAGTGGGTGCTGGTTAAAAAACTGGTGATAAAAACAATGCAAGAGTACAGGAACAAATGTCCTGGAGTGAGAGAAACTGATAAAAAACCACTGCCTTGATGTTGGACAGGTTTAGTGCTATGTTCAGCCTTTATTTTCTGCCCTTCAATTCTACACTGTACATTTCAAGTTTATTGACAAAATGATTTTGACTACAGAAAAAGCAAGTGTGCCATTATGCCATTTTTGACATATTTTGGGAGAAATAAAGTAAACATTTTTTTTTTTTTTTTAACTTTTTTTTGAGACAGAGTTTTACTATGGTTGCCCAGGCTGGAGTTCAATCTTGGCTCACTGCAACCTCTGCCCCTGGGTTCAAGCAATTCTCCTGCTTCAGCCTCCCAAGTAGCTGGGATTACGGGTACCTGCCACCATGCCCACTTAATTTTTTGTATTTTTAGTAACGACAGGGGTTCACCATGTTGGCCAGGCTGGTCTCTAATTCCCGACCTCATGTGATACACCCGCCTCGGCCTCCGTGCTGGGATTACAGGCGTGAGCCACCGTGCCCAGCTGTAAAAACTATTGAGTTTTTCAGAATAGTTTCTGCATTACATGTAAAAACAAAATAAAAAATTTACTAACAGCTCTGCAGCTTTCAGTATTAAGCAGTAAGATTTCTATGTGGCTAAGAATGTCTAGCAGTCTCCTCCTTTAGAATTTGCCATGCCCAAAATGTCCCATGCTGTACAATTAAATGACTGAAGTTTGAGCAATATTCAGTTTCAAAGTTGACTTTAAATTTTTCCTCTTGAGGGGAAAACATGCTTAGCATTTCATTAGAAAATTATCCAAGCTTTCCTCTCATTTCCATGTTCAAACTCAATGCATGACTTAAACCATCTTAAGCCTTCCTTATAAGCAATTTATATACTTGCCCTGTGATTTCAACTAGTCCTAATCTCAGGGGATCACTTCATTGGAAAAGTTGTGCAAAAGTAAAATGAAATGGAGACTAACTATAGTAAATTGTCATGTTGAACTTGGTGATAAATTTAGTTATAATGATATTATTCTTATTGGAATTAACTGCAAATTTACTAGGTATATAAATGAAAGTGGAGTAAAATTACTATACAAACCTAGAATTATGACCATCAAAATAAATGATATAGCAATAAAATAATTTAATGTTGACTTAGAGAGTAATAAATTAGATATATTATTCAATAAACTGATTTTTAATTATAAGAACTATAAGTTAATATTTAGAAGTAACTGTTTCTTAATAAATGGGTTGACAAGAATTATAGTCAGAAAAATTATATAGGATGATTATATTGTGAAAATTTACATTAAAAGTTAAATTAATAAATAAAATAAATCACCTTTGGAAACTACTTTTATTTAAAACATCAGGAGTCCAGAAAATTGCAATTTTTCTTGATCTACATAATCATTTTTACATGAAATTTTAATTCCAAAAACTTTGTAAAGATTATTTTCTTAATATCCATAATATTAAGTATCAGACAGCATCTGTGAAAGTACAATAGAATGTAAACATATACTAGAGGTATTATTTTCTGCATTTATGTGTAAACAATAAGATTTTTATCTTTTTTGACTTATCTGTGGAAATAGAGACAATTGTAGATGTAGTGTAAGGATTATTGATTTCTGTACTTAGATGAGGTTTTTTTTCTCTTTTAAACTCTAATTTCACTTTTTTCATACAGTATACACACATATATATACACATGCATATATGTATGCATATATATTTTTCTGTTAACAACAGTAGTAAGATTTTAACAAAGTTATTTACCTGCCTTTCTGAAAAGTGTCTATGTCTTTGTGACCCTATAAGGGAAGAAAAGGGTATATTACAAAGGAATGGAAATGATGCAGGAGAGTATGAATACAACCGGATTCTAAGAATGCTGGGCTATTTGGAATGTAGATTGGGATTAAAGAGTATACCTCTACCAGAGCACTGTCAGTTTCACTATTGATACGGTACAAACACATGATAGGAAGGTTCGTAGCATCAAGGAAAAAGTGATGGCCTCAGGTGAGGTCACAATGTCAAATTTGCCATAGAAGATGAGAGAAGATGCACATGTCACAAACAAAATAATATGTAGAATACTTAAAACCTACTCTCAAAACTTTTGAAGTTATTTTAAATTATTTTAAGTTATATAATATTGTTATTAACTATAATCACTATTTCCATAGTCATTATAATTATAGTCACAATGTCCACAGTCACTATAGTCACTATTATATAATGTATACTAGATCTCTTATTTTCTCCTGTCAACTGATATTTTGTTTCCTTTGACTAACATTGAGATAGCAACTTTTATCACAATTTAAAAATTATAATAACAGAAAACATAATTTTACAACAAGGAAAGGCATTTCTTGAAAGTGAATTCACAAAATTGAATGAATTGCTAAACAAAATAATAAGAACCAAAACAACTCTAGATAGGCAGAATGAATTCAAAGAAAATGACTGTGCATATTACTTTTCAACATTAGATTCACAATGGAATCACCTGGAGCAATTTTTTAAAGAAATGAATGCATACCTATCATGTTCAGATTCTGATTTGTTATTAGATATGACCTGGACATCACTCTACTCCTGATATCTATGCTCAAGAATCAACTTCCAGGAAGAGACACTGGGATTGACTTATTTTGGTGCTATTCAGTTAAACGATGTCCTTACTGAATTTTCACCTGCTGGTTCTATTCATTATTGATAGAGAGATGTTAGCATCTCCAACTATAACAGTGGATTCATCTCTCTGTTCTTGCAGTTCTATCTGTTTTCACCTCACGTATTTTGACAGCCTGTTATGTGCAAACACATTAAGGATTGTTATGTTTTCTGGGAAAATTAAACCTTTTCTTACTATGTCATATTCCTTTGTATCCCCTATGATTGTTCTTTTTCTGAAGCCTTTTGTTGGAAATTAATATATTAATCCAGCTTTCTTTTTTTTTTTTTTTTTTGCAGGTGAAAAGGGATGCTTTGGAGTTAGTGATTAGCATGGGGCATTTTCTTTCCTTTGCAGGGGGAATTCTGCCAGCTTTCTTTTAATTAGTATTATCATGTTACATATTTTTCGAAGTTAACTCTCAAGCTTGTCCACAATAAGCTTCCAGAAATTAATCAACTACATGTTAAAATTTTCTACTCTAGTGCTAACTCCTATGGGGGCTCTTGGGCTTTTATTCCACTAAGCTACAATTGTTTGCACTTTCCCAACTCTCTAATTTTCTGGGGATTCATGGTGGGGAACAGCCATTTGATCTGTGACCTCAATCTTCTAACGGATATAAAGTGAGTCATTGATAGTCTGTTTGTGCAGCATTTTTCTTGTGAGGATGGGAGTGATGATTTTCAAGTTTCTTACATGCTAGATTGTATAACTGACTTATTTTTTTATTATATATTCACCCCATGGTGGTAGAAGAATACTATAATTTTTGGACACACAGAACTAAAATACTAGGAGAGGAAAGTTTTCAGAGGAAAGATAGTTGCTACTGAAAAAAAAAAAAAGGTAAAGTCTTCTCTGCTATCTCTGCTAGATTCTCTAGACTTTGTTCCTGTCTCTGGAGTCCAGATGCACAGGCCTCCCTTTAGTTTTGAGCTTGCACTATCCTCTTATCTTAAAGACTTTGCCTACAATGTCCTTTCTGCTGAGAAAGCACTTTATCCCCTCAATTACCTAGTTAATATCAAATATCAAATCATACTTCTAATTGAAGGCCAAGTACTACCTCTAGCAGAAATCTACCCTAAGAAGAGCTACATATTATGAATTGTATGATCCCTTTTCTTATAACCTTCCAGTACTCATCCTTCACATTACTCTTTCTTTACAGCCGTTAGCCAGACGATATATTACAGAAAAACAAGGAGAACATGATTTTGCCATTCACTCTTACCTTTGCCTAGCCCAGTGCCTGGCAAATAATAGATTCTCAATATATATTTTTTGAATGAATTAATAAATCCAAGTAAAGTAGTTGATGTTTTGGAATTATCCAAGATTGTTAAAATCAGTTAAATATAGTTAAAGTGAAGCAAAAAACTAAACAAAATTAATATATATTTTGATATTATTTTTAGAGAAAACAATAATTTACAAACTCCTTTCAATAATTCAATTGACGTTTATGAGATTTGATTGAAGACAAATCTATCACACCAATCTGTGAATGCTTTGTTGTAGATAAAAGGTAATCCTTGTAATAAGCAAAAATAAATTAACATAAAACATGTCAGCTAGGTGCGGTGGCTCATACCCATAACCTAGCACTTTTGAAGGCCGAGGTGGGTGGATCATGAGGTCAGGAGATGAGACCATCCTGGCCATGGTGAAACCCTGTCTCTACTAAAATACGAAAAATTAGCCAGGCGTGGTGGCACACGCCTGTGCTCCCAGCTACTTAGGAGGCTGAAGCAGGGGAATCGCTTGAACCCAGGAAATGGAAGTTACAGTGAGGCGAGATCGCACCACTGCACTCCAGCCTGGCAACCAAGCAAGACACAAAACCAAAACAAAACAAAAACAAAAAAAAAGGAAAATGTCAATTTACAGATAGACAAAAAGTGATTTTTTTCTAGATGAAAAGATTATTAATAGGTCACATAAGAAATGCCAGATATAGGTGATGGGGAGGAAGGCAGCAAATCACACTGCCATGTGCGTACCTATGCAACTATCTTGCATGTTCGTCACATGTACCCCAAAACCTAAAATGCAATTTAAAAAAAAGTAATCCTAAATTAAAGAAAAAAAAAGAAATAAAAAATTCGTTCAATTCTTATTCATATGGAAATGTCAAATCTTAACATTAATGTGACAAAGAAAACAAGAGTTTCTGCAAATAACCTCCTATCCCTGAGGTTAGTCTTTCACGTCATTCTATAGTTCAACTAGTTTTTAATAACTCAAAAACAGGAAAAATAAAAGCTATCATTTTGTTTTACTACCCAGATCCCTCCTGTAGCTGTCATACAGAATGTGATTTATGACTTACAATTTGTGCTATGGAGCTTGACAAGTAAGTCTGATTTCATTTAATATATTCTTTAAACCATCTTAGATCTTTTTCTTTGACAAGTATTTCATCTATTAATGTTCTCAAAATGTAAAATGGGTAACTTAATGAGAACAAAAGTTGTATCTTAAGATATATTTGCATTACCTACACATTCGCAATTAAATCTTAACAGTTCAAATATATCCATCTGTAACAGAATCTAAGTTTTCCTGTTACTTTTGTTAGACCCCAGAAATTTTTAATTCTAATATATAATGTTTAGCTTCCTAGTCACAAAACAGAAAGTAAATTTCATCAGAATTTAGAATGGTTAAAACCAACATAGCTGCAATATTTTCATTTTTATTTTAAAATTTTGTTTAATCAATCAGTCAATCAATCAGTTGATCATTATGTAATCCACAGACCTTGAAATAACAGAGATACATTTCTCTACAGATAAATATCAATACACAGTTTTAAGATTAGTAGAAATTCTCCTGAAGATCATAAAGAAAAAGTATGTCATATAACATAGGAAATACAAATAATAGTTACTAATTTTTACTGCTTATTATGTTCCAGAATCTGTACTAAGTATTTTAGAGGATTATTTTATTTAATTCACACAATAATCCCTTGAGAAATATACTACAATTATTATCTTTAATTCACAGTTATTGAAATTGAGGCACAAAGAGCTTAAGAGTTTGTCCAAGGTCAGGCAGCTAGCGTGACTTAGCAAGGGTGCAATTAAGAAAAAATATGTTTTTCTTATCTTATGGGAAATTTGAAAAAGAAAATATGTAGGTTCTCTTTTTAATTAAAATATATATACAATATAAAATATAAGTCTCTCTTAAAGCAGGGAATCAACTTTAATTAAATTAAAACAATACACAATCCTTCCTTGTTCAGGCTCTGCATTATTGCTATCTCTGCTGACAGCAAAAGCCACGAAAAGAAACTATCTCTGTCTTGGTAAATTATTAATTAACCTGCCAAATAATCAGAATAGGCTAACAAGTGGAATTAAATGTAATTCTTTTATATCATATATATCATATAGAAAATTTCTTATTGTTATAATTTTACTAAGATTATACTAGTTTTAGCAGAAATATTTTAAATTCGAGCTTAATAAGAGAACTTGGAATAAGGTGCTTTCATAGGAAATAATGACAATTAATATTATTTTTAATTAAGTGTAAATGAGATGTATTATTTTTTTCATTTTCCTTCTAAAGGTTCTTTTTAAAGTTTTAGTTTTTCTGCAGTTTATAGCCACAACCAACTCTTTGGGGCAAAGTTTTCAAGATAGATTAATTTATAAAATTAGGAATAAATTGAAGTATTTGTGAAAGTTTCTAAAAAGACAATAAGGTAGTTGTCTCTATGTTATAATAGAAAATGAGGATGTGAACACAGATCATTTTGACTCTCAGAGTTTGTGATTTTAGCAAATATACCCTGATTATTGATATATTACTTAGAATTCCCCAAAGGAAAGCATTTAAAAATATTAAAATTAGTAAAATCATTAACTTATATATTTGTCCTTAGTGTCAGGAAAGTCTCCAGTGGATTCAACAGAGCATCTGCAGTTTTGTTGAACAAAGTTTCTGCAATATAGACTCATGGTGTGAGCTTACTGAGTTGCATTCTTTGTTCATTCTTGGAACTTTGGAAGGCATTGATAAAAGAGCTGCTATAGCACTGTTTACAACGGTGAAGACCTGGAACCAACCCATCAGTGATAGACTGGACAGAGAAAATGTGGCACATATACACCATGGAATATTATGCAGCCATCAAAAATGATGAGTTGGTGTCCTTTGTAGGGACATGGATGAACCTGGAAACCATCATTCTCAGCAAACTGACACAAGAACAGAAAATCAAACACTGCATGTTCTCACTCATAGGTGGGTGTTGAACAATGAGAACACATGGACACAGGGAGAGGAGCATCACACACTGGGGTCTGTCGGGGGAGAAATAGGGGAGGGACAGCTGGGGGTGGGGAGTTGGGGAGAGATAGCATGGGGAGAAATGCCAGATATAGGTGATGGGGAGGAAGGCAGCAAATCACACTGCCATGTGTGTACCTATGCAATAATCTTGCATGTCCTTCACATGTACCCCAAAACCTAAAATACAATTAAAAAATTTTTTTAATAAATAAATAAATTAAAAAGAGCTTCTATAGTGGAAGGACTGAGTTGTATCACCCTGAGCATTTAGGTTTCTACAGGAGAATCAAATTCACTTTAGTATAGGAATTTAGTAGGTTTCCCTAACCTTATTAATAAAATACTAATATGATAGGAAAAATGCATACTTTGTCTTACAATAATCCAATTAAGACACTTTTTGTATAGCAAAATTCTTAACTAAACACTACTTGATAATCAAGTGAAATTGCATTGGCAAGAGGTAATCATCTGCTCTACTCTCCTAGTTACTCCTGCTCTTTCCTTCTACCCTTACCAAAAATACTTGCTGCAAATGTGCTTTTACAGGAGACTTTGACCCCAGGGTATAGAAAAGGAAAGAAAAAGGTCATATATATATGTCTTTTCTGTAACTTAAATCTAATACCAGCACAAAAGCCTAAAAGGACCAACTTTTAGAGGGCATTGGCAGGAAACTCTTTGCTCTGCTGTCAACTGTTTTAAGCTACTTTTACATGTTATTCATGTTTTCAGCTCCTACTCTGCTACTATTCAACTGCAAATGCAATTTGTTATATTGTACAATTCAACACCTTGAACAGTATCTTAATTATTATTGCAATGTATTACAAGTTCATAAAGAAAACAGCATTTTGTTTCTTTTATCTACTTTGGATGAAAGTGTTATTTAGGAAAGAAAAATTGGAAACCATGACGCATTAAAAATAAAAACTGCATATTAAATTTTTAGATTAAATAAACCAATTTTAAGCATTTTCATGGATGTTTATAACAAAAATAAATAAATATTTAAAGACAGATTATTTAATTCAGTATCTTGTTTCTTGAAAATATTGGGTGGTGAACAATGAGAACACATGGACACAGGGAGGGGAGCACTACACATTGGGGTCTGTTGGGGGGAAATAGGGGAGGGACAGCGGGGGTGGGGAGTTGGGGAGATATAGCATGGAGAGAAATGCCAGATATAGGTGAAGGGGAGGAAGGCAGAAAATCACACTGCCATGTGTGTACCTATGCAACAATCTTGCATGTTCTTCACATGTACCCCCTAACCTAAAATGCAATAAAAAAAGAAAAGAAAATATTGGAATATGTGTTTTAATTAATGCATAAATTTCTGTTACTGAAAAATAAGCTTTCAATTGTCAGCTGACTTAATAAGTAACTTTCTGCAAATAATAATACCATTTTAAACTTAGTCATGGATTTGAGGTGTTCTTAAATATTATTTTATGACTTATTTTATTTGCTTAAATATTTATGGCATGTGTAAGCTGCATATTTGTATAATTCGCATAGCAAAGGATTCAGATTGTCCTTTGTAGTATTTTATGGTATTTACATTTGCATTTAATCACAAATTTGATATAATTTAGCCAAACCTTGAATACATGTATGAAAAGATCACTACTGAGACTTTATACAATGGAATAAAATAACAAAACGTGCTGACAGAATTCTTCCACTCAAAGAGGTATGTATTTTTTTATTCTATCTAATTTTTTAACTAATTTTATTTTTTAGTGCCCAACAGTAGGGAAAATTACTAGAAGTGTGATTAAGGCTATTATAAGATACATGAATTATATGGCACAAGCATGCTCAACTAAACTTCACACACCACAGTATTTATGAACTTAGTATGCCAACCTTTTAGTGTGGTGGGATCCGGTATTCTGCACCTGTATGTCTCTGAATCCCACCCTTGTACTGATGACAAGATGAACTGAAGCAGGGACGAATTTTTCTCTTACATGGAAACATGAATATATTCCAAACTGGAGTGAACTCTAACAAGCAGTTCTCCTATGGTAAAGACTTTGTGCCTTGTGATGGGTCATGTAGTATCCTCAAAAAGGTGTGCCTGAATCCTAGGCCCTCTCCCATCCCAGTACCTATAAATGTTACCTTATTTTGAAATAGGAGCTTTACAGTTATAATAAAGTTAAATATCTCAGGGTGAGATCATCCTGAATTTAGAGTGAGTCATGGATATTTGGGACACAGAAACACAAGCAAGGTCATATGAAGATAGAGACAAAGGTTAGAGTTATGCTGTTACAAGCCAAGGAGTGTCAGGAGCCACCAGAAGCTAGAAGAGGCAAGGAAGAATTCCTCCCTAGAGCCTTCAGAGGAAGGATGGCCCTGCCTCCACCTTGATTTTGGTCTTCTGACTTCTATAATTGAGAGAGAAAATTTTTTACTATTTTAAGCCAAAAATTTTATAGCAATTTCTTTTGGCAGCAATTTCTTTTAGGAAACTAGATAATGCTTCTATTATTTGGTTAAACAAAGAACACTATTAAGTATTTTTTAAAACAGTGTATAACAGTGTTGATTATGGTAAGCATACAGTTCATAATAAGATACGTATCTACTTAAAAATTCATGTTATTATATTGGTTTTGTTTTGTTTTATACCATACAAGACTTGCTTAGATGTGGTACCATTGAATACCATCCTCTTTCCCTCCTATCACTCAGCTTTTTAAAATTTATGGGGCTTTGTTCTAAACTTAATATTTCTGTTCCCTCAAATTTCATATGTTAAAGCCCTATCCCACAATGTGACAGTATTCGGAAGTGAGGCCTTTGAGAAGTAACTAGGTTTAGACAAAGTCATGGGCATAGGGCCCTCATCAGTGGAATTAGTGTCCTTACAAGAACAGGAAGAGAGTCCATACTGTGCACTAGCTCTCTCTCTCTCTCTCCCTCCCCGCACACTCTCTGTCTGTCTGCCTGCTATGGGAAGATACAGCAAACCAGGAAGAGAACCCTCACCAAGAAACAAATCTGCTGGCACCTTAATCTTGCGCGTTCCAGTTTCTACAATTGTGAGAAATGAATGTCTGTTGTGTAAGCCATCCAGTCCATGACATTTTGTTATAGAAGCCTGGACTGATTTATATAGGATGAAACATGCTGGAGAAATGATACAAAAACTAATTTTAGAAAAATATTTTAAGTTGTAAGATCTGAAGCGTAAAATATCACTTAAATACTAACATTTACATTACCAAATTACTCCATTTACAGTATCAAATTAAATAATGTTTTATTCAAGCCTTTTAAAATCATCACTCCCACCTTGCAGAAGTAATTAATAACCCATGATTGTTAATTGTGTTTGCCCAGTTAATTTTCATCCAGTATTACTTGCAAGGAAAATTTGAAATTGATGAATCATCTTCCTTTTGTAATGCCACTTACAGAACTAAAGACTACCTATAATTTCTGTAATTGTTACTCTTCAATGCAACTTTAAACTTCTAAGAAAACTATTTCAATACATTGTTAAATTAACTTAAATGACTAAGATTGTGGTAGGGAGGACATTTCCCCAAAATTACTCTTACTCTGACATTTAGGGGATCATTGCAATAGTAACACTTTGCTAGCAATCACCTGCTAGTGATTTTCTCATGGAAGAAGGCTAAGGATTTAGGTTTGATGACCTTTTTCATTGTTTCTGGGAAACCAAAATCTACCTCTCTCTACCATTTATGGTAAACAAGGCTGTTGTCCAAGCTACTGCTGTCAACCAGGTCACGTCCATTAGTGAAGTCAATGTGAAGAGAGAAACATTCAAACGTGGGTCACTGATAACATCATTTTCATTTTCTAACCCAATCAGTTCTGGGGCTTGCAGTTCCTATCTACGTGGTCTTATATGTAATAATATATTTTTAAACTGTTGAAGTCACATTGAGCTGAAACTTCTCTTAATTACAACTCTGAATATTTTAACTATTTATGCTGTTTATTTATTCCAGAGAAAGTACTGTAACTCATTTTCATTTTTGTAGGACTTGAACTTTTTAGGGCAGTTTCAGTTTCATGTATACATCCTGCCTCCATATGCCTGACCTCCCTCATTATCAATATCTTCCACCAGAGTGGTACAACTGCTACAATTGGCTCTTCTACATTAATGCAATGTAATCACCCGGTGGTAAATATACACAACATAAAATGTACCATTTAATCATTTTTAATTCTAAAACTCAGTAATATTGAATACATTCACAGTGTTGTATAATTAACACTGTTTTCATAACTTTTGTATTATATCACACAGAAATTCTGTTTCATTAAGCAATAATCCTCCATTCTCCTTACCCAGCCTCCATGACCTGGAAATATGCAATCTGCATTACCTCTACATGAATTTGACTATTCATCATCTTTCATATAAGTAGAATAATATACTAGTTGTCCTTTTGTGTCTGGCTTATTTTATTTAGCATAATTTTTTCAAGGCTTACCGGTGTTGTAAACGTGTATTAGTAACATCCTTCCCTTTTTATGGTTAAATAATATTCCCTTGAGTGTACATGCCACATTTTGTTTATCCACACACACAGATTTGTTTTCACTTTTTGACTCTTGTGAATAAAAATGAGTGATGGTATCTGGTGTGTACTGCAGCCACTTTCTCACTAAAGACCAGTAGCTTATCCTTCATCAAGCACTCTACTAATGGTTGTTATTTATCTGATTAGGATCCAGAGTTCTGAAAAGGATAATTCTTATTTTTTCCGGTTTAATGGCCGTTTTTGTGGAGCAATTGACTTCTAAAACTTATTCCAGTCTTTTAAAATTCACTTTAAAAGAATAGTTTAAGTTGTATGCTTGTAGGATGAAATTGATGAAAAAACACTGTACTAACTTTCAAAATTGCATCACAGCGATAATGTCTGTTGATTATTGGGTGTTCACATATTTGGCATGTTATAAATAACTTTCTGGAGGATAAAGACCTTTTATACCATACTTAAGACAAGAACCACTGTGACAGCAGTGGCTTTTGGGTTTGATGTGATATATTTTATGTAATGATTTTTTTTTTAAGTTACAGTTCAAAAATCCACTCATGCAAAACAAAATAGTTTTTACTGTTATGAGAAAGTAGTTATTAATTACTTATAAAACATGCAAGTATCTTTATGATATTTGGTGATTTATTTTTCTCCAGTCATCTTGTGTTGGTATTAGTGGAGAAAAAAATAGGGATGCTCTTTATTGATGACAATGTGAAAAATATATACATATTTTAAATATACACAGTTTCCCTAAAAATTCTTATTTTTTTAATCCTCCAAAATGATCACTGATATGTACAAATAAATATTAATGATAGCAACTGGAGGATCATTTTTTCTGTTATCAGAAATTGAAAATACTGTAACTGTCCATCAACAGAGAAATGGTTATGTATATTATGATGCAGGGCATACCTAGCATATGTCCATATACAGAATATGTACCAAATGTATACCACAAAGTGCAATGAATACATGATTATACTAAGATAGGTAAGTATGAATCCACATATTACTCTGTTTGTACATGGTCTTTTCCAAAAGGTAGAAAATGCAGGAAAGAAGAAAAGAAAAATAAAGAGAAAGAGAATAAGAGAGACAAAATAAAATATCAACCAGGAGGCATAAGCTGATCTCATCTTAGGATTCAAACGGTAGAGCCTCTCTTCTCTGGAAAAAGTTCAGGTCTCTGAAATTTTCTCAGTGCATCACAACTGACAGCAGCAGGAATGTGGTTTGGCTGAAGGCAACAGAAAATCAAAGCTGTCTCAAGATTGTAATATTAATCCAAAGGTTAAACTTTCTTACTTTAGTGTTGCTGCTTTCTGTATGCACATCCCAAAGGACGTAGAAAGATAAATTCTCAGAATGCTTGTAGGTACATGTATCTTTCTTACTTTCGTAGGGGTTCTGGATTATACAAAAGTCAAGAATTTCAGGGCTTTGTATTAAAAATTGCTCAATGTATATTGCTAAGATTTATTTGCTATTTATTTATCTTCCTTTAGCCAAAATTTCTTAAAGTTTCAAGATTGTATGAAGATAATGAAAACTAATCTGAATTAGAGTCTTTGTTTAACTAGTAGGATCTTGGAAATTATCTTGAAGAATAAAAGAAGATGTCAGTGAATGATTTTATTTGCAAATTCTTGTCCATAACAATATCTTTTTATATTTCTATCTCCTTCTACTCTCACTTGAATATATAATGTTCAACTAAAATCATTTATAAAAAACAGGAATATAGGAAGGAAATATTTGCCTTTGGGGAATCATATTTCCTATCTTGTTGCCTATGGCCTCCAAAGAAGGATTTATAGATCCCTATTTCCCTGTAATATGATCCATTAGGGTGGATTATAACTTCTATGTCTATTTTATTTCATAATGGATAAAGAAAATGTGACACATATTCACCATGGAATACTATGCAGCCATAAAAAAGGATGAGTTTATGTCCTTTGCAGGAACATAGATGAAGCTGGAAAATATCATTCTCAGCAAACTAACACAGGAATAGAAAACAAAACACTGCATTTTCTCACTCATAAATGGAAGTTCAATAATGAGTTCAATACTGGACACAAGTAGGGGAACATCACACACTGGGGCCTGTTGAGTAGGAGGCAAGGGGAGGTATAACATGAGGAGAAATATCTAATGTAGATGATGGGTTGATGGGCATAGCAAACCACCAAGTCACTTGTATACTTATGTAACAAACCTGCACATTCTGCACAGGTGTCCCAGAACTTAAAGTATTTTTAAAAATCCATATTTGTATATTCTGATGTATACATTATATCAGTATAGTTAAAATTTTAAGAGTAAATATATATAAAACATATACTGGTCTTTGATCAGAATTGTATTGTCAATATAAATAAAAATATTCTTTAGAATATAAAATTCCTGACTCTTCAAGTCATTTCACATTTATTAACAATAATTATTTAAATGCTTTTTAGTTGCCCATGACCATATTAATAATAGGAATAATGACAGCTAATCTTAATCGAATACTCCCTGACTGCGGCCCAGTTACAGTAAAATAAACACTGTTAGATACACCCCATAAATCATTACAGCAAGTCTATAAAATATATTGCATTACTAAGCCAGTGTTAGAAATGAAAAACTCATGGGAAGGATATGAGCAACACTTGCTCAAAGTTACTCAGCTAAGAAGTGGCTAGGACAAGATTAAACACCTACACAGTTTTCCTTCCTGAGCTGAAGTTCCTAAATCCTTGGCTGCATGATCCCTTAATGAAAAGACATAAATTGGCTAAAATTTATATAACAGAAAATTCACAGAATCATTTTCTTCTGCTTTTCCAGCACCAGGCCTGTTAACAGTCCCAAGCCCCAAACAAAAGATCAAAAATTTTTTCTACTTGAGATAAGGGAAATATAGTATGACAGAAGGTATTCTGCCAATATTAAAACACTTTACCAGAAAAACTCAGAAGGGGGCTGTTAACCTTTGGGGAAATGTAGGTTTCAGTGAATTCTTGATAGAGACATAAAGACATAGAGAGATTTTCTTTTAAAAGCTTCCTCCCTTCAGCAAAGTATATTCTGATTCCGTTATAGTGTTAGGCTCTCATATAGTTATTAGTAACCCCATGTGGTTTTAGAATTCTTAACTATTCACACACATAGTCATTTGAAGAATGAATAAATCCGTGAATGACTACCCAAAGCTTATTCCTATATCATTTCAGTGTCCTTAAATTATGCTTACATCTTTAAATCTGTTGCCTCATTCTCAAAGCACATAGTCTGTAATTCATTTTTTTAAAAACCATGTCTTCCTTGTGTTTGATGACTCTAGTCCCGAAATGCTTTAACTACCTCATCATGTATCATTTGTTGTAACCTGTTCCATTCTTCACTGGGTATAGCCTCATAAGTCATCTTCCTAATTTTGGACTAACTTAATCCCTTAAGGTCACTGCTAATGTTTCAGCTTTGAATCATTTCCTCTTTTCTGTACCATGTATTGAACCTATTAATTATGCTGTCTTTAATATATCTCACTTGCTTTGAATAGATTTCTGCACCATTCTACTTATAGGTTGTTACAGTCAAAATCCACCTAAAAAGTTCTAAATAATTCATTTGGCATGGGAGAGTGTGAAAAACAGAAAGTAAAAAAAATAATAAGAAGAAAGCCCAGCAATAATATCAGTTTTGCATGAATTTGTTAGCTCTTACTGAGCTTCACTTACAGTGAATTTCCCATTATTTCCTGCACACTGTCAACACATAAGGACCCAAATTAAAAATTATGTATATGTTTATACTTCAAATTTTAAAAGAAAAAGGAGAGAAAGAAGAAAGTAAAAGAAAAGAAACCCAAAAGGGAAAATATAGCTAATGAGAACTGGTGAGTTTCTACTCAGAATCCTTGTTATTGAATATGATGTATTTTGTTTTCTTAATTTATGTATAATAAAAATAGAAGGAAAGAACTATTAAAAATACCTTTAGCTGATATCATTAGATGAGAAAGCTCGTATCTGTAATTGTGCATAAATCTCCAACCACAAGCAGAAACTCTGTAACTTGTATCATAGGTGCTGTAGTCATCCTTTGCACCTTTCTCATAGTTGTAATAATGCCCCCCCATGAGGTTTACCAATTGATGCAGATAAACTTAACCCTGTTAAATGCAGATGATGTCATGAACACTTATCTTACTAATTGCATGCTCCAATTCATCATTTCTTAACAAGCAAGAATAGCCAAGATAAAGCACTGCAAGGTGACATTGACTGGCACCTAAACTACTGAGGGCAGGGCTCAGCCCCAACTCACACACTTCTGTTGCCATGAATCCCAAATTAAATGCTCTCCTGATCAAAGAACACATATTATTCCTTTATCCATCCATTATCACTTAACTACAAATGCTACTGTACATGTCTCTGAGCTCTTTCCCTCATAATGGGAGAAAAACCACATGAACCTGTTCAGTACTTAATGCAGAGAAAAAAAAAGCATGGCTATAGAGTTTGAAATTAAAAATCCAGTAGCCAATGCTCAGTATAACTAATGTAATACCGGCTTAGTAGTACATTACTTATACTACTAACCATGGGAGATTTAAGGTACTGAAGGCATGAAATAGAATACTGCACTACAGATGTCTGTTTTCTCTTTGGAAATTTCTGTCTGAAGACTGTCCAAACGAGGATTGTGACTGATAATGCTACTGTAGGCATGTCTCTTTATTCAACACTTACTGTTTGGAGCATGATAGCAATAGTTGTCATAAGTGAATAAAATAAGTAGACAATACAACACATCAGATGGCCCTAAGGTAGCCTGTTGAAGCCTCATTTGTGACTGACAGCTTCCCCGATGTAAAAAATGAAGGAAAAGATGACTTTTAGCAGGCTTATTTGATGCTAAAGCTCAAAACCAAGAGAATTTTATCTCTAAAAATAAAAGAGAAGACCACAGATCATGTGGTCTCATACTTATATTTTTGAGCAAACACAATCATGGTAGAAAAAGAGGCAGAGAAGTACAAGGGGTCAGGTGATTCAGTATTGAATTAATATTTGTTCAAACTATTCTCTATCATTTAGCATCCTGCCAAGAACACAAGTGATTCTCTTTTTCAAAATTCCTCACTTTAGGTTCATTTGTAATCCATTTTCTTGTTATTGGTTTTTCCTTTTTTTTTTTTTCAGTTGAAAAAGTAATATTCAATAAGATTGCATTCATATTAAGTTTTTTATTTCAATAGAACATAGGATGAAAATTTTGACTATACCTGAATATTTATAATATAAATTTTCAGAGTATACAAGTTTAATATTTTAGGAAAATACAATGTCAAATTCTATCAAGTTCTATCCTCAAACTAAAATAATAGTTTGCTTTCAGATCTTTTGAATATTACTGTGACATTTCCCCATTCTATGTTTCTGGGAACTTGGACGTAAGAACTATGTAGGGGTAAATAGTCTAGGTCTTTGTTTAGGGACAGGGGTGATTCACTACAGTTTCACAGAGACTGAGCCAGGTTTCAAGAGTGAGATAGAGAGCTGATGGTAAAAATAACAATGGAAGCAAATGCCAAAATGTACGGAATATTTAATATGTGTCAGACATTTCACTAAGCATTCTCATACAATATTTCTTCAGATCTATGAAGCTCTTACTCAATCTTACCCGGTAAATGGTTTTATTATAGCCATTTTGCAAAATAGAAACACTAACATAAAAATGTTAAATAATCTGTTTAAATTAACTTAGATTGTGAACCCAATTAGCTGTGTCCTCAGGCAGAAGCTGTTAGCACTACACTGAACTATACCACACTTGAAAGCCTTCAGAGGAAGATTCCCTAAGAGAAAATGGTATTTATGCCTCAATATTTCTTCCCATCCCCTCAGTGACTTAAGATAATTTTCACTAAAGGCCAAAGCATATAGTCCAATAGGAAATACATGTAGCTAAATGGCCTGGGCAGATAAGGGAATTCCAAATAAATGGCAAAATAGAATCTGACACCCTAGGTCTCGGTAAATGTTTTTGAATGGACAACAAAGAAAGCGACTAGAATATAACCTCTGGGAAAATGTTGTGAAGCACCAATGGCCTTGAAAAAATATACGGAGCTGAGGTAAAGGACATCCAGTTGATACTGACAATTGTTGAACAAATTATTTATTGTAGATGGAGTTGCAGACACAATAAGTACTTATCACTTCTTTAAAATATGTTTCTTGTACTCAGGAGAAGAGTCTGGGACTGTGGTTTCAGACGGATCTTATAAAACAGTAAAAGAAGTGGGGCATACCTTTAAAATGCTAATAATATATTTACAATCATTCTACTGTGATTATTTACCTTTTGGTAAATCAAGTTCTCAGAAAGCTAAAATTAAAAATTCTTAACATTGCATATGTAGGACTTAATCTGAATAATCATAAACTTCCATAAACATAAATATTATTTACATACTATACCATAGTGGCTGTAGGATAGTAATTTGATAACCTTTCTGTACTATGGTGTAGCTCTTTAAGAATATAAAAAGATTCTATTATGTCACAGGACTTTTATCTGGATGGTAAAAAAAAAAATCCAATTATATATAACTGAAGAAAATATAGCCATTTTAGTGGGATAAGAAGTAATATATGAAAACCGAAAAATAATTAACTATCTTCAATGTTACTTAAATAAATGGAACTAACAAAAGTGTAGTCAAGGAAGAGAGGGTAGTTCTGTAAAAACATATAAAATAACTTTTCAAGATGAAAAATTTACATATGTAAAAGTATTTGTCAAAGAAAGCAATAATAATTCCATTTATGCATTTGTTCACATATAACCAATAACTTACTTGTGATGTCACAGAAAAAAATTCAAGCATCAAATGGAAAAGCAAATTTTAATAAGTAAAAACTAGTGGTCTTTAAACTGAAACTAGTGGTCTTTAAGCTGACAATATGTTTGTTTGGCTAAAAAATATTATTACATTTTAAAATAATCAACTTAGCAAAATACAACAAAAAACAGAACATTTCACATGAACATCTTAATTTATGGTATGTGTTTAAATATCAGGACATCTCCTCATATTCTTAATAAGCACAGTCATAAGTCTTAGTAGATGCTGCCAAGTTTAGGCAGGTTGTCTTCTCTAATTATCCTCAGTCCCCACCATTCCATAGTGTCCCCAGTAGAGCAATTACTGATTTTTGTCATTTATTGCCATAATTTAGCTGTTGTTTTTCACAGTCAGCTTGCCTTCTTTGTTTTAATTTTTATATATTATGTAGGCATATCAGTGTTTCAGTCTTGCTGTGAGATGGCCATAGATTCCCTTTTCACATAGAGCTTTTTATTCGCTTTCTTTTTCAAAATTACTGTCCCTAAAAGAATAAAACCTATAAGCCTCCAAATAGTGCATTGAAACTCAATCACATCTAGAAAACAATGGTAAACAATTCAGAAGGAATAACAGAACTAGTGAGTGCCAGCTCTGAAAATAAAGTTCTTGATTCTTGACTTCTGGCCTAGTGTGCCAAGAAAGTATAATCAGTTGCTCCAACTCAATTATTTTAATAATTGAAGTAAACTACTTAACAGTTAAACATTACATACTTAAAATACTTAAATAAGCTGAGATATAATCAAATAATTTCGCTTTTTAATTCCAAATAATGAAGTGTTTGGTTGCAAGGTATTAGATCTTTCATGGAAGAAAGTAGTTCAATAAGTCTAAGTAGAACTTTGAAATGCAAAATAAAACCGATCAAGTTAGGGACCAGGTTTGGCAAAAAGTATTACATGATATGACTTGTAAACCATCAATTATTGTTAGCAATTTTTAAAATACCTTATCAGAGCATATTGCATGTTCTTATAAAGGGGAAAAGAGGTATCAGCATTATTGAAACCTTTATACTGATTATTACATCAGGCTTTGTAGATTCATTTTACCATTTAATTTTCATGGACATGCTGTGGATAGGGTATTGTTATCATCCCTATTCTTTAGTGAGAACTGAGGTTTACAAAAGAATAAGTAAATTTTCCGAAATTTATGACTAATAATGTGTACACAGAACTGTTTCTAAATTCATGAAGTAATTGCTGTTTTCCTTACTTTATGCTGTTGTAACAAATTGCCATATACTGGATGACTTAAACAGAAAAAACCTTGTTCTCACAGTTCTGGAGGCTGAAAAAAATAAAGATAAAGGTGTCTGCACGGCCAGTGACTGCTGAAGGCTGATTTCTTTGTTTACACATGGTCATTTTCTCATTCTACACTGACATGGCAGAGACTGAGAGGAGAAGGAGATGATCTCTTTAGTGTCTCTTCTTAAAGAGCACTAATCTCATTCACCAACTAATTACCTCCCAAGGGCCCCACTTCCGAATGCTGTTACATTGGGGATTAGGGTTTCACCATATGAACTTTGAAGGTACATACACATAGCAGTTTAGCAATTGCTAACAATATTACTCTTACACAACCATTTTTCTCACTTAAATATTTTCAATCAATTATTTAATACATGGAAGCAGTGAGGTTACCTTGGTATGACCATAAGAGTTTACCCGGGAGATGTGTATGTGTCTGTCTGTGTGTGAGTGTATGTTTATCATTGGGGAGAAGTTTGTGAAGTAGAATCAGTGGATTGAGAATCTGGATAACAAGAAAACATTCTATTTATCCTGGTGATTTTAATGTAAGATAGGAGCTGGTTGTTCACTGATTCATTAAGTGACTATTTTAGTATGAGGCATACTTGGTGACTAAGCTTTCACAAGGTAATTTAAGGTTAATATTGACATAGAATTAGAGTTATAATTCACACAAATTCACACAAAAACATTTTTACATTGTCTGATTTATATGTATATATATATATGTACATACATATATATATATATATATATATATATATATACACACACATATATATATATCTCCAAGAGATAAAGTATATGGAGGCTACCTTTCTCCAGGGATTTATAGGATAATTAAACAAACTCTTCCAACAATCATAAAATTAAGAACTAAAATAACAAGTGCGTAAGTGCGTATTCTGAATTATAAAAATCATTCAAACTAATGAAAGGCTTATATATTTGATCCCAATAACCTATCTTATATTTCTTCTTAAAATAAAAAAGCTAGAGGCAAAAAAAGGCCATAACTAAACCAAATATAGATAAAGGAAATAGTAATGAGAAACAGTGTATGTATGTGTATATGTGTGGACATGCCTATAGGTATAGTGGTGTATGAATATAAGTGAACACATTTACTGATTGAATAAAATCTAGTAAGTACATGTGTGTATGCAGGTCTGTGTTGTGTTTTGGAGTTGTTATTTAGCTTCTACAAAACATTCAAATATAAAACCAAACAGGATTGTCACCTATATTGCATAAATAACCAGAGAAAAATTACTAAAATGGCCATAAAAGAAAAGTTGAAAATAAATACAGAGAATTATATTTAATTCTCTGCCAACCTACAGCCAACTTACAGAATGGGAGAAAATTTTTGCAATCTATCCATCTGACAAAGGTCTAATATCCAGAATCTACAAGGAACTTAAACAAATTTACATGAGCAAAACAATCCATCAAAAATTGAGTAAAGGATATGAACAGACACTTCTCAGAATAAAACATTTATGGGGCCAAGAAACATATAAAAAAAACTCATCACTGGTCATTAGAGAAATGCAAATCAAAACAACATTGAGACACCATCTCACACCAGTTACAATGGCAATCATTAAAATGTCAGGAAACAACAAATGCTGGAGAGGATGTGGAGAAATAGGAAGGTTTTTATACTGTTGGTGGGAGTGTAATTTAGTTCAACAATTGTGGAAGACAGTGTGGCAATTCTTCAAGGATCTAGAACTAGAAATACCATTGACCCAGCAATCCCATTACTGGGTATATACCCAAAGAATTATAAATAGATCTATTACAAAGACATGCACATGTATGTTCATTGTAGCACTATTCACAATAGCAAAGACTTGGAACCACCCAAATGCCCATCAAGGAAAGAAGATAAAGAAAATGTAGCACACATACACCATAGAATACATTCACAAAAAAGAATGAGCTCATGTCCTCTGCAGGGATGTGAGAGGAGCTAGAAACCATCATTCTCAGCAAACTAACACAGTAGCAGAAAACCAAACACCATATGTCCTCTATCATAAGTGGAAGTTGAACAATGAGAACATGTGGGCACAGGGAGGGTAACATCACACACTGGGGCCTGTTGAGGGGTGGAGGGCAAGAAGAGGGAGAACTTTAGGAGAAATACCTAATGTAGATGATGGGTTGATGGGTATAGCAAACCACCATGGTACATGTATACCTATGTAACAAATCTTCACATTCTACACATGTATCCTAGAGCTTAAGTATAATAATAATAAATATCTTCATTAATAATAGTTCTCACCTTTTCTAGATATAAATTTAATTTACAGTTGGGCAGGGCGCGGCGACTCACACCCGTAATCCTAGCACTTTGGGAGGCTGAGGCAGGTAGATCACCTGAGGTCAGGAGTTCAAGACCAGCCTGACCAACGTGGTGAAACCCCCATCTCTAGTAAAAGTACAAAAATTACTACTCAAGAGACTGAGTTAGAAGAATCGCTTGAACCCAGGAGGCAGAGGTTTCAGTGAATCAAGATGGTACTACCGCACTCGAGCCTGGATTCACAGTTATAAGTAGCCTAAATTAAAAATATTTATTAAGAAAAAGATTGAGGCCAGGAGTGGTGGCTCACACCTGTAATCCCAGCACTTTGGGAAGCTGACTCGGGTGGCTTATGAGCTCAGGAACTAGAGGTCATCATGGCTAATACGGTGAAATCCCATCTCTACTAAAAAAAAAAAAAAAAAAAAAAATACAAAAAATTTGCTGTGTGTGGTGGCAACCACCTGTGATCCCCACTAATTGGGAGGCTGAGTCAGGAGAATCGCTTGAACCTTCGAGGTGGAGGTTGCAGTGAGGTGAGATCACACCACTGTACTCCAGCCTGGGACAGAGTAAGACTCTACCTCAAAAAATAATTTTCTTAAAAGATCAAGACATTATGTTTTAGATAATTGTGTTTTTATCACAAAATACCTACACACTTGCACACACATACACCCCAACAAACAAAAGAACTTTTTTTGTTATATACCAAATCACATTTTTATTAGCGTGGTTAGTTTTATTTTATCTTTCTATGTGTTTCTCTCTCTCATCAACTTACCTATTATTTATCTCTTCATTGATCTATTCATTCATCTTCCAGTCAATCTTCTATTTTAATATTTTTATATAAACTACCTAGTTGCTTTGATTTGTATTAATGTAGACTGGCACAACAGGAAATGACAGAAAGACTGTTATTTGCATGGAATCTCCTGAGATCTGCTAATAATTCTCTATGGACTCTATTTACTCAGATTAATAACTGTGCAGAAATGTCATTATCTGAAGAGCACAAATCTGGGGACAGACAGAATTTTATTCATGGACTCTGTCATTGACTGACTGTGACTTTGATTGCTTAAATAATCCAGACTCTAGCTTTCTCAATTATAAAACAGGAATAATAATAGACTTAACTTTATTATATGCTAAGCAACATAAATTGCTTTGGGTATTCAAAGGAGATAATTAATTGCCATGGATTAGGAATCTGAAATAGAAGTTTGAATTCCCAGGAGTGAAACAAATTTAGTAATATTTATATGACTATTCCAGAACCAGGCCACTTAACAGGTATACATAAGCCTCTCTGATTACCTCCTAGATGTTTTCTGCCATGTCAGCAGTTGGCAGAGGACCAGTTGGATCCGTGTCTACATTGTTTACATGTGGAAGCTCAAACTATGTGATGTGAACTATGGAGGGAGACACTTCACACTTAACATCTGTTCTTCAGGTTCCCCAACAAGAAGCCTCCAAATGTGAAATGAAACTCATCAATAACAAGCTGAGGAATGAGTCTAAATGACTGACATTTTGGAATAACATATTCGACACTTGTGAGGTCCACCAGTTGTGGCTTTATCAAGAAAGCCGTTAGATATCCACAGTATTCAACTTTTAGTTATACACATCTAGAAAACACATTCACTTGTCTTATTTTAAATCAATATTTTAACTTTAAAAATATTATTTCAATGGATATTTTGCCACACAATTGTGCTAGTTTTTATTATTTTCTCCCCTGGTGTGTAAAAGAACAAGAGAATACAAATTCCTTGGCATGTCAGTTAGTCATTTCAAATTTTGGTATTTCCAGAAGTCATAAGAGAATTCTTCTCTCACAAATGTGACTATAAAACACATTTGATTTATGAACTTTTAGTCTTTTACATTTATCATACGGTCTGAATTTTTTTTAAACCCAGTTCCTACAAAAAAAAAATGATGAGGTTCAGACCATATGATAATTTTGATATTAACAGTTTTCTGAAAGACTCAGTGAATGAACTAGTCATCTATATTCGCTGATTAAAAACAAAATAATACAAACTTATTCCATAGTGTACTACTGTGGGTTTGTCTAATTAAGAAAAATTGCTTACAAATACTACTTCTGAGGGACAATAGCATTTCTCTAGGATACATCTACATACATGAAACTAAAGAAAATAGTTTTTATACTTACTTTATCTCTTGTAGGAGTTTTATAGCTAAGTAAGAGTATTGTAATGTGAGAGGTATATCATAAAAATTGCTTTCTTATATGTGTGTCCATGTGTATTTGTATATTACATATAGACAGTGTACTCACTGTTGTTCAGTAGCACATTTTATGACGAATGATGGAACCAGTACAAATTAAGTGTGAATTTGACTTATGAACTCTTTACATGCGCTACCTCATAAACATTACAAGCCAGAGAATGTAGGGACTTGAATCCAGAAACCACAGATTTCAAGATTAACACATTATGTTTTGATTTCTTGAAACTGCCTATGCAGCTTAATTTGGAGAATTTTTTTAAAAGAAAATAGAACTGAGAAGTGCTACAGCAATCATACTTTGTGATTTAAAAGAAAATAAGTACCAGTAGTTCATTCCCAGAAAAAAAATTATATATATATATATGAATTTTATTATCTTTATCTATATTCTCCCACCTGCAAGAAAAAAATCTATGCCTCTCCTGACAATGAATAACACTAGGTAGAGGAAATATCTCTGCTTAATTTCAGAAGGAAGAGAAAAAAAATTATGACATATACATACGCAAATAAGAATCTGAAGGAAAAAGCAATGTCGAGGATAAGGCATGATTTCACCACTGGGAAGGAGATGTAGCCTGGCAGGAGCACAGATAATTTTTCATAGTGAGAGCCATCTACCCAAAGGTAGAAACCAAAGCAAGTGTAAATCGGAAAAATGATCATCAGTATATTACATTGAATGTCAAAACATACTTTTGCAGACTATGCAAACCGCAATCTTATTTTGAGAGTGAATCTAGAATTATGATTATATTTGGAAGCCTGATTCTGTTTGCCTCATTTGGTCAATTTTGGTTGTACATTAAGGCTTGAACATAAGGTTTGTGATATAACACTGTCTTTAAATAGGCTCCATGACATTTGAAGTTATCTGCTGGGAAATAATCAAGTTTTTCAAATTCATAATAGCCTTGCTTTGGGGAAATTAGTTTTGATTTGATGAGTAAATGGATCACTAAGGATCACTGACGTGGTGAGTAGTGATGAGAAGCAGTCACAGAAACCACTAGTTACCTGATACCTGTAACAGTATCAGGTATGCTGATGCTCGTGTCAATGAGATCCAGCATGCAAGTTAATTTCAAACAAAATAAACAACAGCAAACATCTTGATTGTGTTATTAAACCTGCAGCCATTATTTTTTATGAGCTGTTATCTACCTACTGTCTGTTTATCCACTGATTGATTCATTGGTGTATGTATGTGTGTGTGTGCATTTCAGAATGGAATGAGTCATGAGAATTATATTTGTTCATGCATAGATATTTGTAGAGGGCTGCTGTGTGCCAGATATTAAGCAATTGCAACTGAGTAAAATAGTATTTAAAAACTACTCATTGCCTTCAAGGAGCACAGTGCCTAACTAGGGAACTCAGACAAGTAAATAGGCAATTACAGTGTAGGATATTTCTGGGGCTCAGAAAACAAAACCTCCAAATGAAAGCCTCAGCAGCAGCCTCAGACGCTAAAGTTTTTCTCTAACATTCTCCTGCCCTCTTGTCTCTCAGTTCTATTCTTGCATGAGGCAAGCCATAGAAATTAGAATCTCTCTTTCACGACTGTTGGGTCATAGTAAACAGATCCCGTTTTCTCCAAAGACAGCCATAAAACCTAAATACATTATTCTAATTTGTCCTCCGTCTTATCTGTGTAAAACCTGGCCATAAAGAAATTATCTGACTTACCTTGTTTGACTGAACATCGTAAGACCCTCATTCCAAACATGGTGCTGCCCCATACCCAGAAGAAGAAAAAAATACGCACTTAAAAATGTCAAGAAAAATCTAGACCGGCAGGCCTTGCTAGCTTTCCTCACCCAGTCTATTAGCATTATTACATCATACACCTGTCTTCAATAGTATTTCTACACAGCTGTCCATACTTTGTTAATTTCCCCCATATCTTAGGGTCTGCATTCAAAAGGCTGCCGAGTATATTCATTAAATGAATGTGTAAGGCTTTTTTCCTCCTAATCTTCCTTTTGCAATTTGATTTTTAGTAAAACTGCAGTGGGATGATGGCCTTGATATCCACAATAGCAAGTCTTATAATATAAGGTTAAGTACCGAAAGAACCCACAATGAGAAACCTAAAATTTGAAAAGCTTCATTTAAATTATGGAATTTTCTAATTCTTTCCCAATGAAAAAAATAACATACAGCACATATTTTTCTGAAGCTGAGACGATATCTTTTTACATATTAATTTTATCACTGATAAAATGATTCATTTTATCATTAATTTAAACCTGAAACACAATGGTCATTACTTGTCCAATCTTGAGAATCTAATGATTATCAGAGTTGTGAGTAGAATTCAGGACTCCAAATATGAATTCAATGCTTTGTGCATAAGTTATGGTGCTTCAATTTAAATTTCTTTTTAAAATTAGTAGACAATAGTGGAAATTGAACATTTGTAAAGTTAACTCTTCTTGCTCATTTTTCCTTTATTTTTTTCTCTGGTTTATAATGATATTGATATAACAAATAAAAAATGCAAATAGATAACTAAGCAAATTAATGGCTTACAACTGAAGAATAACGTCATATAAATGCTATTACTGATCTTAGAAGTTCCATTCATTTCAATGAAACCTATATTTGGGAATTTCACAACTCAGCCTACTATTAGTAGGAAGGAAGGAAATGCTTTCTGTGTCTGACCAAACTAATATGGCATTTGGGTATATTCTGTTAAATTCTGTACTTTGATATGATGTAATATAATTCAAAATAATACTTTTATGCTACATAAAATGTTTCATTAGAGATTTAATGAACAAACACTCTGATCCCCCTCTGTGCCACTATTTTAAAAAGAGGCTCATTATTATGATTAAATGTAACTGCAGGCATAGGTTGCCTAGGTTAACAAACACCAGAAAAATGAATTGGCCATTCTAGAACTGTGTTCTCAGCTGGAGGAGAAGTGATAACATCAATAACATTGTAGGCTAACTCTTGGCTTTAATTGACACTCAGGAAAATAGGGTTGAATATAAAGCTTATCTCAACCAAATGGATACGATATTAATGCCTTTATATCTACAACTGATTTACAGGTCAACTGTAAGTCCAGTGCCTTTGTTATGGAGGCAGATCAATTTTATCCAAAACATATGTTTAAACTGATTATCGTTTTGGCTCTGAAATCAGTGAAGCCTGTGAATCTGTTCCAACATTCACTAGCTTGCTGAGTCTTAACATTTCTGATGAGTTCTAGTTCTTTTTTAACCATAAAATAGATGTAAAATTGCAAGAAAGAGATCAAGAATTTTTGGTATATACAAAGTATTAAGTAATAAATGTAAACTCATTAAATGTGAAGGTAGAATATAAAAACAAAGTGGCTATAAAGGAAGTTATTATTTGAGATTTGTGAAATCTGGACTTTACCAGTCTAGAGTATATGTCAGAATATGTTTTTTCAATGGGCCAGATAATAAATGCTTTAGTTTTATGTAGGCTATATAATCTTGGTTGAATTTAACTCATTGTAGCAAAACAGCAGCTACGGAGTATATGTACATAAGTATGAATGCTTATATTTTCACATACACACACAAAAGTTTACTAAAACAGGTGGGGCTGAGTGACAACTCCAAGCTTCTGTCCCTCTGTAGAAAGATTGAAAAATGATCAGAAGCCATCATAATCAACATTGTCAGAACACTAGAAAACAGACAGGTTTATAGCAACACAGCGAACACTAAAGCAATAAAAACTCAATGTAAAAATAATAAAAAAAATCATTGTGGCAGTTTTACTTTCCCTTTCTATAACCACTCTCCATTTGAAAAGCGGTCTTGCAGGCAGCAGTCCACATTCCCCATGTGAGAGAATAGTCCCTGTTTCCACAGGCAGAAGAGACAAGTTTATTTGCAAATTATTTTCACCCTTTTTCACCTATATGGGGACTACCTGAGGAAATGACGTAAAGTACTTTCATCTGTTTTGTCTATTGCACAGCATCTCCAAGCTCTAAAAGTGGCGAGAATTGCTTAAAACATTGTTGCACTCTTAAGAAATCTAAGCTTGAGGCAAAAAACATTTAAGGTATATAAATAAACATAAAAGGCCTGGAAACACAATAAGAAAAGAGATTTTTTTTTTCTCTAAGTAGTGATTAACTTACTCTAATAATGTGCTAATATTGTTTGGCTCAGTCAGGCAAAATCAATCATACATACAAAATTATTATCAGCTGAAAAGAAATAGAGACAAAGGTGGGAAGAGATTAAATGTGAGAGCTGATGTCGGATCCCCTGGATGGAACTAAAATCCCAGTTCTATCACCTTTCTCCTGTGTAACATTGGAACAAGTAATGAACTTCCCTGAGATTTAGATTCCCTTGCCTGTAAAGGAGAGTGAATAACAAAAACTCTTCATAGAGTATTTTGAGGATTAAATGGAATACTGCGTATAAAGTTGTTAGCAAAATGTCTGGTACAAAACAAGTCCTAATAAACAGTTAAAAACTCAAAAAAAAAAAAAAAGACAGGGAATAACATTAATGATAAATCAATCTGATGTTGGTATAAAAAATTCTAAAACTCTCAGTATATCTTCATAAAGTCAGTGTATTAAAATAAATATGGCATAAACCCTCCAATCTGAGCCCTATAAAGAGTGGAGATTTGCTTATTGTGAAAAAGGGAAAGAGTGATGTATCTATAATTATTAATAATACAGTTTTATGAAATATTAGCACATTTTATTAAGTATCAGCAACCTCAAGCTGGTGTTATTAACTGAACTTGGGGGAGAACATTTAATCTCATCAACTGTTCACATTGTTCTAAATCTGAGCTAAGTAAAAAATGTGATAAAGGAGTGAGTGCAGAAGCTAGTTAAAATGTGCTTTCCTTTCTGCTCCTCCTTCATACACACACACGCACACACACACACATATGTATAAAGGTCTGCATAAATGTCTTCTTTTGAAAAGTGTCTGTCTCTATATCTATCTATATGTATCTATATAGATATCTGTATACATATATATGTAGAGAGAGATACATACATAGATACATATATATACATACACACACACACACACACACACACACACACATATATATATATATATATATATAGAGAGAGAGAGAGAGAGAGAGAGAGAGAAGACAAGAATAGGATGAATTAAATATACATATTCCTGTTTGCAGTGACGGTTCTGCCTTAGCATTACAGATGTCTTGATTTCTCCTACCGATGTAACACAATTTCCTACCATTTTTTCTTTTAGGTTTTATTTTATTTTATTTGAGGTATATCCAAAATGTTTTTATTTTTGTGAATCACTTTTATATTGTCTGTTAAAGACCTTGATGAGTTTGCATCTGTAAAGTGATTCTTGTTTTGTTTTGTTTTTTTTAAGTTCTGCGGTACGTGTGCAGATAGTGCAGGATTGTTACATAGGTATACACATGCCATGGTGGTTTGCTGCATCCATCCCCCCATCACCTATATTAGGTAGTTCTCCTAATGTTATTCCTCCTCAATACCCCCAACACCTGCTATCACTCCCCTAGCCTCCCCACCCCCCAACAGGCCACAGCGTGTGATGTTCTCCTCCCCGTTCTCAATGTTCAACACCCACTTACAAGTGAGAATATATGGTGTTTTCTTTTCGGTTCTTGTGTCAGTTTGCTGAGAATGATGATTTCCAGCTTCATCCATGTCCCTGCAAAGGATATGAACTCATCCTTTTTTTATGGCTGCATAGTATTCCATGGTGTATATATGCCACATTTTCTTTATCTAAAGTCTATCATTCATGGGCATTTGGATTGGTTCCAAGTCTTTGCTATTGTAAACAGTGCCACAGTAAACATATGTCTGCATGTGTCTTTATAATAGAATGATTTATATTCCTTTGGGTATATACCCAGTAATGGGATTGCTGGGTCAAATGGTATTTCTATTTCTAGATCCTTGAGGAATTGCCACACTGTCTTCCACAATGATTGAACTAATTTACACTCCCACTGATGGTGTAAAAGTGTTCCTATTTCTTCACATTCTCTCCAGCATCTATTGTCTTCAGATTCTTTAATATGATCACCATTGTAGCTGGTGTGAGGTGATATCTCCATGTGGCTTTGGTTTGCATTTCTCTAATGACCAGTGATGATGAGCATTTTTACATATGTTTGTTGGCTGCATAAATGTCTTCTTTTGAAAAGTGTCTGTTCATATTATCTGCCCACTTTTTGATGGGGTTGTTTGTTTGTTTGTTTCTTGTAAGAGCCCGAATAGCGAACACAAACCTAACCAAAAAGAACAAAGCTGGAGGCATCATGCTACCTGACTTCAAACTATACTACAAGGCTTCAGTAATCAAAACAGCATGGTGCTGGTACCAAAACAGAGATATAGACCAATGGAACAGAACTTAGGCCTCAGAAGTAACACCACACATCTACAACCATCTGATCTTTGACAAACCTGACAAAAATAAGCAATGGGGAAAGGATTTCCTGTTTAATACATGGTGTTTGGAGAACTGACTAGCCATTTGCAGAAAGTTGAAACTGGACCCCTTCTTTACATCTTATACAAAAATTAACTCCAAATGGATTAAAGATTTAAACATAATACCTAACACAATAAAAATCCTAGAAGAAAACCTAGGCAATACCATGCAGGACTATAGGCATAGGCAAGGACTTCATGACTAAAACACCAAAAGCAATGGCAACAAAAGCCAAACTAGACAAATGGGATGTAATTAAACTTAAAAGCTCCTGCTTAGCAAAAGAAACAATCATTAGCGTGAACTGGCAACCAACAGAATGGGAAAAAAATTTTGCAAGCTACCCATCTGACAAAGGGCTAATATTCAGAATCTACAAAGAACTAAAACTTTTCTACTTTCGAACACAGATCATTACATTGATTCTATGATTGTTGTTAAGAGAAATATTTCAACTGAATTAAATTTAAAGTAGTTTGAGCAATGAAGGATTGGAGAATCAGGCAGTCCCCCAGAATTACAGCAGATTCAGAGAGACTCTATCTAGCACAGCCACGTGGTGTAAGAAGATTTATGGACAGCAACCACTACAACAAAACCAACGAACAAATACACGTGAGGCACAGAAGCAACTGGATTGGTTACAGCTAGTTCTTTGCCTTATTTGAACCTGGCTGGAACAGTTAGCTACATTTGGTCAAAACTCAGTGATTGGCACAGGTGTGGGCTGCAGTTGGTTTACACCTTCACTTGTTGTAGTTCACTATGTACAGAAAAACCTTTAAGTCAAACTTATATATGTAAGGAGGCAGCTTTAGGCTAAACTTGATTTAACAATTTCCCTCCCTGGGTCATTTTCTCAATTTTGAGAGATTTACCAAAACTTTATTGATGTTACTATTACCATTGCTCTTGAAACGCACTGAGAGAGAGCAGAACAGTGAGTCTGGCAAAGATAGGAACAAGGACTGAGTAGAGGGTATATTCTTATGCTGAAACATCCTGTTTACAGAAGAAAAACAAAACCTGGTCTGTTGTAGAATCTATGTTTTCCTATGTTTTCCATAATCAAACATGGTTCGATTATGTTACATTTAGCACAAGTGACTCTATTTTTGTTTGCCTTGATCTGTTGGGTCCTAGTGCATGAACTCCGTCCATAACAATGGCCTCCCATAATTTTGTTTTTAAAAAAATCCACTTTTTTGGTCAGTTTCTCACTTAGGTGAGAGTGTGACCAAAACTTAGGCCCTAAGCTCCATTCTATTACCATTATTTTGGGTTTCTGGTCTCACCATGGCATTCATAAGTTATGGTGTCCTCATGCCTGCACATTTCTTACGGCTCTTGTCATTGCAGTTAAAGAGAGAGCATTTGACATTCTAGAGATGGCTGCGTGCAAACATTTAAAACTTTTGAGAGAATACAGTGCACCAGGGAGACTATTTTTATGACTATTAGGAGGATAATACCAAGAGTTTAGAGTATGCTCCTTACCCATGGCCCCATAAACAAAGCCACCTAAAATTACATAGATCAAAGAATGAGCTAAATAGTCTACTTAACTAAGGAGTCTCTTCATTAATCCCCTACAACTGAATCTCTGTAATACCTGACATTTTCTACATACGCCATAAGTGCCAGCAGCTGTGCAGATACTTCTGTTTAGCCAGTAACTAATCCAGAGCAATTATATTATTTAACATAACTTTCACAAGAGAATTTAAAGTTTGTGTATAACCATAGCTTTTATAGTAGAATCTGCTATAGAGCCTATCATAAGGAATACATTTTTAATCATTGCCTCTTTTATTCAAAACTGTGGAAAAAGAGCCTAACAAATGATGTCCTTTTAGAAAAGTGAAAGACTCCCAGCAGTGTTCTCCTTAACCCATGATGGGGATTAAAAGGAGTGAATCAATGTTCTGTTTCTGACTAATTATGAGGCAATGTATGTACCATTAAAGTTTCTCATCTACATTGGACCTTTGTTTTTGTCTATTCAGGTATAAAGTTATTCATGTATAAGGCTGGCTGCAAAAGCCTTCACAAATAAAAGTATACCACATAAGTGCACACCAGAGACCCCTTTCACTTCTATTGTTCATAGAAGCATAAGCAAGGGAAAAATTATCAAAGATAGAAGTCTCATGATAGTAGATAAGTCTTGATCCGTGATCTTGGGAAAACCTGTTTTACATCAAGGATACCATCTTCTTCTGGGGAGAAACTCCCCTGATTAGCTTTACCTTAAAGTTTCCAATGGGTGTACAGTTCCAAGAGTGTAAAAGGAGCCTTCTCAGTTGTGAGATTATGAACCCAAGGTTCAAGGTCCCAAAGTTTGCATTAGTGTGGATGCCAGTGACAGTCTCTTTTTAATGTTCTCAGAAGATCCATTTTCAGGTTCTAGTTTGTGAAGGGGTTGATTGTCCTTAGTGAACCATAAAAACCTTACTTTACCTGGTAAAAATACACCATAGTATAATAATCTACTGTTACAATGATGGCAGCAGCACCCTGTCTGGAGCAGCTGCTGCTATCACATTGGCTACAGCAGTGAAATATGGCTGGAAGCTGGGATAAGTGGGAAGCATGCCCCTTCTGAGGTGGTGGAGTTGGAGCTCCTGAGCACAGTTGCAGCAGCCCAAGTAGTGGCTGCAGACCTGGGACTCCCACTCCATGGAGCAGGCAGGAGACTTGTCCTTCCAGGCACAGCTACAACCACCCAAGCCATGGCCACAGAGCCAGGCATCTCTATACTCTTAGGGACTTAGGAAAAACTCTCAGATCCCTGCAGGCTTGGAGATATCTTCTACTCCCACTGCCTGGCTCCTCCCCACTCTTGACAGGTGCTCTGATCTTGGAGCAAGGTTGTGGCTAGGCCCAGGTGCTATTGCAGCCCAGTGGGTGTGCACATGCTTGGGGCAGTGCTGACACACCAGTACTATGCTGCCTCTGTCCCCAACCCTACCCAGACTTTGAGCACTGATGAGCATGGGAGAGAATCTGAGGAGGTGCTGAGGGCAGCTTGGCACTGGTTTGCAGGCTCCCCTTAGCACAAACAGCCTGGGTGCTATGAGTGGCAGCAGGAGGTAGACATGCTCCTGCACAGAAGGGGGCAGGTCCCTGGTGAGGCTCTACCTTCAGGCCAGGGAGGGCATGAAGGCTGGGGTCTGGGCTGCCTGTCTAATGGACCAGCTATAAACTTGTGATGCCTTTTCTGGGCTCACCCATGGCCTCTCATGAACTAATCAGTGTGCATTTCCTCCCTTCTGAAGGCCATAAAAGCCCCATGCTCAGTCAGAACTGAGCAGACATTGGGACAGCCAGCCACAGAGAGGATCTACTCACTCCCAGGCCTTGTGTCTTCTGAGAGATGCAGATGTCAGGATGCCTAGCTGCAGAGAGGAGGTGCCCACTCCAGGTTCTCCTCTGAGATATTCTGTCACTCAATATAGCTCCTCCTTGCTCAATCCCCACTTGTCTGTATATCTCATTCTTCCTGTAGGCAGAACAAGAACTTTAGACCTGCTGAATGGCAGACCTAAAAATGCTGTAATGCAAACAGGGCTGAAACACGCCCCTTGCTCACCATGCTATGGGCAATAACAAGGGAGAAGGAAAAAAGAGCTGTGGCTTTATGGGGAGCTTAGACCTGGGAGCTCTCCAAGCCAGAGCTATGACTCCCCGTATGGGAAGCTGCAGTACCAGGAGTCTGCAAGCTTCCAGGCACAACTGTGTTCCCTGATACCAGCCTTGGAAGTTGCTTGTGGTGTGTCTGATGCAGCCAAAGCCCTACAGTGAGCTACCACACCTGCTGGCACCTAGAGCTGTCTGCTCTGGTGCAGCAGCTGGTGTGCCTAACTGTGTGCAGTGGCTAAACCCCACACTCATTGGCTCACACACCCCTCACCACTCCACTCCAGTCTCTTTGGAATCCAGGCTGGTAGTGAGAGCTGAGCAGGCCCAGTGGGCCTGAGTAAACTCAGGCAAAGGCGAGCCACAGAGGTTTCCAGCCAGGAGAGCAGCACGCTCAAGGATCCCTTAACAATAACAAATCTGTCTCTTGTATTTCTTTCTTCCTGTAGTTTATTCAAAGAGCAAACAAAAATCATTTTATTACTCTTTAATATTACATGAAAATCTTGTCAAAGAGAGAAAGCCAATCTTCACCTTTGCATTAATGTATTATTAATGCCTACCCAAATTCTAATATAATTTTATAATCAACTTGATTAAATCTTAATCAGTTTGACCATAAGGTGAGATTCTCATAAACCTTTTATAACCCTTTACAAATTTTTCTTAGGAAGCAGATCAGTGCTCTAAGAAAATCCTGTTGTGCTTTTATTTCAATGTTCAATTCATGGAAAAACTGAGCAACATCCCTTAATATTTAGTCAATATTTTCACATACAAAATTTCTTACACAGGATTAATTTTTTACACACCTTCCATAATTTGTTTAAACATTTAGCTTTATCTTATCTAATTTAAAACAATCCTTTAACCTTCTAAACTAGGCAAAAATTTACATTCCCATATCTTCTTATATTTTACTAAAAACATATTTTACTTTCCTTACACACTTTGCATGTAAAACTGTTCTTTTTTCAGTAGTGTGATACATGTTATAATGGTAATGCTTCATAATTTTAAAATCTGAAGAAAGGTCTGGTAAGTTATTTTAATTGTGTCCTAGGTGTGGACCCTAGGGTACCAGATAGAAATGCAGACAGATAAGGTCTAACTATATCCAGCATAGCTAGGACTGTGGCTGACTCCACGTAGCTCCAGGCCTTACCTAGCTGCAAATTAGGCAAGCTTAACAATTTTCAAAAGCCAAAGAAACAGTTTATGACCTTAAAGCATTTAGCAAACATAATATTTGACCTGCCAAAGTTAGACCAATGTCTTTATTTTGCCAATGATCTTAAAACTCTTTGTTTCCCAAAGATTACTAAAGTCACATGAACTAAAAGATATTACAGCTTTTTTTTATTCAAAATACTCCAAGTGCTCATTTTTAAAGCCAATTAATTAGAGCTCTTTTCATAAACATCACACACACAACACATATATAATTACGCAGATGAAGAGAAGAAGATTCAGTAGTTGCAGGGTTTTTCATTTGCCAGTTTTTAAGTTTCTTAATTGGATTATTGGCTTTAGGGTGGAGTCCTTGGAGGAACAGGGAAGGGGTAGGAGAACAGGTAATTTCTAAGGGCTAATAAGCAGGCACAGCTAGAAGACAAAAACAGATCTCCAAAATTATGAGTTCCATTTTAATAGCTGATCTTAGATTCTGTAAAAGGAGGGAAATGCTATGGGAGAAGATATTGCAATGTTTTTACCATGCACTTTAGTTCAAGACAACCCAGGCCAATCAGCCTATTTTGTAATTAGCCCATCTGCCATGGACAGTCTCACTGCTCAGTGGGGGGCAATGACCTTGCCATAATACAGATGGCTAAGAGCATGCTTTTTTGGTCCAAATATGCAAAGAACTGAGTATCCCCCTATAACTGCCATTTAGCATCCCTAAAAGTATATTTAGCCTTGGATTTTGAGAGGGATTTATCCACCTCCCAGTTTTAGGGTTTCTTGAGGAAAATAGATGTTTTTCTCAAAACAGGGTCTGTGGTGCCTCCTCTGTTTTTCCCAACAAGTCCTAGACTGCTAGAGTTTGAATATCTGCTTTTAGTTAATCTGATTAAACCATAATGCTCTTTAAAAAAAAAAAATTTTTTTAATCTCTTATTACCTGACCTTAGCCAAGCTGCCAATATTTCTGGCTTTTAAACTTTACCTAAAGTAACTTCACGGGTAAAACCAACAAGCCTCAACTGATTACCACCTCTTTGAAAATACCTTGCACCCTTTTGCAAAGTAGAAAGACAGGCAACGAGCTTTCTTTCGCCTCTTACAATCCCACTGATGAGTACTCTAACCTCAGGACCTAATCATCTCCCAAAAGCTCCACCTCCTAAAATGATCATAGGGGGATTAATATTTTGACATATTAATTTGAGGGGGGATGTAAGGATTCAGTGTATAACAGAAGACTGTTTTGTATGATATTAGTGTGTGTGTGTGTATATATATATATATATATATATATACATTTCAACTTTCTTATGTAATCATATAATGTATCCTTTTTTATCCCTTTATTTTCAATGTATTTGTATTTTTAAATCTAAAGTGCTTCTCCTGCCAGCAGAATATAGTTTGTCCTTGTTTTTATTTTTGTTTTGCATTTAGTCAAACAATTTTTGTGATTGGATTGTTTGATCCATTCACATTTAGTTTTTATCGATGTAATTGGATTATGTCTGCCATTGTAGCTTCTGTTTTCTGTATCACAGCATTCTTCTCACTGAAGCCTCTTGCTGCTTTTGTGTGTGTGTAATAACTTTTTTTCAATTTAACATTTTATAGTTCAGTTATTTTCACTCTATTTTTAGTTATTTTATTATGAGGCTTACATACCCATCCCAAATACTACATGTGTGTGCACAAGTACACAGACAGATATGCACACAGAATTTGTTATGTCAAACTTATTTATTATTTCTCTGCATTGTTCTTGTGGATAGGAAGTAGCATTCAGTGTTATTTCTTCAGCCCACATAGCTTTGCTCTCTTCTATGTACATTGTGCTGTTATTGCCAAGTATATTACATTTCTTTATGTTATAGAACCTGGAATATTGTTTGCTTTTTTTTTTTTTTCTAATGATGCTGTCTTGTCCCAGTTTACAGGTCTGTCAGTTTACCTTTTTGAGCAGCTGGTAAAATCCATACCCCAGTAGTGTCTCTTTGGTATCTCATATTCAAGGGTCATTAGGCGCACTTCCTCATTGCCCCAGTGCCAGGGACTAGACAATGAGGGATAGCCCCTATGCCTCAGAGTCCACCAGAATTATTCTAATTAGCCAATCTACAAGGAGCCTGTGAAACCTAACTAATCCTAACCAACATGCCATACATAAGCTACCTGCTAAAGCTACAGTTTGCTGTTACCCTGTCCCTGTATGGCTCTGCCTGACAACCTTCTCACTTGGAACTGCAAGCAGCCAAGAGTTTTGCCTTTCATCTACCTGAGTTGAGCATCAGTGTGTTGCCCACCATCAAAAAAATCTTTACATCACATAAAACAAGTGCTGCTAAAGCAGGAGAGCTGTGCTGTCACTATTGACTACTGAATAACTTCTTTGAGGAATTGCTCATGACTTAAGTGGCTTCAAACATCTTCTAGTGCAACATAGGATAGAACCACCACTTGCTGGCAAAATTGTAGTTAGCACATTATGCTTGTTGTTCTGTTTGCTGATATTTCCTTATCCTAACCTTACCCAAATACTTTGGTAACATAAATCCCACAGTAATAATAATACCTGTGGCATAGTTTAACTGAATGATTTTCTGAGAGTAGAAGCTCCCAGATATGAGCACCCTCTTAAGAAATAGAAGCCAGAACCTAAGCCATATCCCCTAGGATGAAGAATTCTGTGTTTTTGTGTCTGCCATATGGCTTTGTTCTATTTTAAAGTGGAAAAGGTTTATCTCCAGTTTGGTTCTGGTGACTGTGCATCAAAGGGACACAAGTATGACTTTAAATTGAGAGAGAATATGACTCCCTGGCATATGATTTTGCATTGCTCATATAATGGCTGTGCTACTGCTTGTCTTCTCTGAGGGCAAATCTTACAACAATCACTAGAAAACTTCATGATCCTTACACCTTCAAAGATATCTTGGGTTGCACTCTATAAGCCAGTAGCTCAGTTTAATCCAGTAAAACTTCTGCACAGGGATGAATGTATCATCACATCCTCCAATGCACCTATGTCCTGCACTCCTCCACCCAACAACTTTCAAAGTTAGGCAAATGCTTACATAATTCAAGATCTCTAGCCAGTGTGCTTAAGCCTTAGTAAGTACCACCACGTATTATTGATACAGCTCTGATAAGTGGAGAAACACCAGGGTCCTTCCTTAGTTTTGTGCCAAATTGGATAAAATGACACAGACACACATGGAGTGGCCTTAAGGAGCAGAGAGCTTAATAGGCAAGAAGGAAGGAAGAAGAAAACAGCACTCTCATACAGAGACAGAGGAAGGGGTGGGATTTGAACAAAGAGAAACTCTGCTGTGTGGCAAAGTGGCTGCTTATATGAGGAGGCTGGAAGAGGTGGTGTCTGATTTGCATAAGGCTCAGGGGATTGGTTTGACCAGGCATGTCACTCATGTAGCCCACAAAAGAACTGGCCCTCTCACCCTAGCCTTTTAATATGCAAATCCAGGGCACCATGATGTTCTATACACACGGGGATATGTGGGGGTGGCCATGTTGCCAGGCACATGTTGGGGCAAGGGCAAGAAAAAGAGGGTGGGAATCACTGTGTTTGGGTGGACTCAGCTTCTGATGGTGTACATTTGCATATCAAAGCTTGCCCACTGGCTCTAAGAGCAGGGGCTTTCCTGCTAGACAAGAAATGTTTCTGAAGCCACTTTAAAATAAACAAAAACTTCCCAAGGAACTCTTTTCCTGTCTATCTGCCTATAACAATTTCTTAATAACTTCTATAACATCATCATACAAAAAAAACAATACTTCAGACAATGGGGCTACCTGTGCTGTTCTGAGAAGAGCTGCTAACTCTAAGTGTACATCCTGGGAGGATTCTTCCTTAGAAGTGAGAAATAGGAAACTATGAGGTAGGTTGCTGGAGAACCCAGACTCCTTTCCCTATAACAGCCTAAAAGGCCAACACTATGAGTCAGAAGTAAGAGACAGAAACTGATAACTATGGCTTGAGTTGGCTGGAATCCCCAACGGGAAAGCGATTTCTGTTGCAGCAAAAGCTTAATCCTCAGAATTAGAGTGGAAAACATTCTTGGCACCCCTGTGGCACAGCAGAGTGGCAACCCAAGCTCAATATAAGCCTGGGGTTAATAAACCATATAACCATTGTCATGAGGAAAGTTTCTGTTCCTGGCCATACTGATTTGGGGCTTAGTAGAGGAAAAAAATCATAGATTAGAATAAAGAACTTCTCTCATCAAATATATTGAATGATAAAAGGGAAGGCAGGAAGGAAAGAAGGAAGGATGGGAGAGGGGAAGGGAGGAAGGAAAGACAAGACCAATATATAGGAGAAAGCAAAAATAAACAAACAAATAAATAAATAGTGTGTGTGTGTGTGTGTGTATGTGTATTTTTGTGTCTATTTGTGAGACTTTAAAGCAAAAGTTCATAATTTAACCTCATGAAATCTAAAATATATTAAAATAATTTATATAGCAAAAAGATTAAAAGGGTACTGATTGGATTTTTGTGAATTTTTCAGAATTTGCTGAAATACATTAATGGACAAATTTCATAGACTTAATACTGGGACTAATTATAGTGATAGCTGTGGATCTTACTAAATTTAAACGTGTCACCCCTTATAACTTAGGAGAATAACTAAATATAAAGATAGAAAAAAGCAGCTATCCCTCACATGACTTGTAGTCTTTCCTAAATTTACCATAATCATATTATCTTTTCCCTCAAAAGTATCACATAATAGGCATAGATACTCTGATACAAGAAGTAAAAAATTAAAATTGAATTGCCTTTGGTACTTACAAATTGGCTTGATAAAATGGAACTCCATGAGCACCCAGTTAAAACAGTTAAAACGGCAAAATGTAAGTTAAAACAGGGCCTTAATTCAAGGATTAAAATGTGTTATATTAGACATAATACACAGGCGATTATTCTCACTAGTACTTCATTTGACAGCCCAATTTTCCTGTTGTGAAACCTGAAATGAGTAAATTGCATCTCATCATGGATTAAATCAACCTTAAAGCCATGGTCCCATCTATTAAGCTCTCTTGCCCAATGCCCAATATTACTAAAATTACTAATTTTAGTCAATCAGCAACTGGTAAATATTCGCTATTTTAAACTTGGCTAATGTATAAGTGACTTTTTCAACAGCCTGTCATCCACAGTTTTCCTTCATCTTTAAAGAAACATGACACGACTTTTCTAGATTATCCATGAGGGACCTCAACTGCTTTGCCATCATACATGGTCTTTGCAGACAGTAGTTAACTGTGTCCCCCTTTCTCCAGGAGCATAGATATGACATTACAATGAAGGCATCCTCCTCTGAGATTTGCTTGAAACACTTATTAAGGACATACAAACTCAGCATTTTTTAGCCATTTATTTGGGTACTGGGGACAACATAGTACTCATTTACAAACTTTACTTAATCTCACTGATGATATTAAGTTACTAATCAGTATACCTTAAATAGAGCCCCCTCCAGAAACAGCTCTAGAATCTGTCCAAATGAAAATCTGTAGGTACTTTTGTTGGTGCCCTTAGAGACTCCTTCACTTTACAGGCTCTAACAACTTCCTCTCATGCTGTAACTGAGTATCCCCATTTTTCTAAGAAATAGCGGGGTTTTATGTTGTTGTTTGTTTTGTTTTGCTTTTTTATTTCTCTTCTTTTTTACTTTTTTCCCCTCTGGTTTCCCACTTCCTACTTAGTTCTTTAGAAACGCAAATATAGCCTTTGACCTCCCTTCCAACAGAGTATCCCTACAGGGCAGATTCATCCAACTCTGTGCTCCAAGACCAAAGAGAGTTAACAGCTGATTTATAAACCAAAGCAGGCTGCTAGGGAACTTTCACCCTCCATGGGGTTGCCTGCAGAGATAACAGCTTCCCAGGAAGGCACCAGAAGTCTGCAGCTGGATTAGACTGTAGATACAGCATCAGGGCTAGTGTGCACCTCTGCTCCCTTCCCCTGACCCCCGTCTTGCTTATTTCCTCCCTTGCCTTTTTTTGTTTTTGTTTTTGTTTTTGTTTTTTTGTTTTGAGATGGAGTCTCTATCTCCCAGGCTTGAATGCCGTGGCATGATCTCAGCTCACTGCAGCCTCCCCGGCTCAAGAGACTCTCCAACTGAGAGACTGTGTTAAGGAAAATTGCCTGTGTTTCAAAGGCAAGAATTTCCCAGGCCATACCTCCATCCACAGCCCCCAATCCAGGAATGTAAAGTTTCTTGATAACTGCTTCGGATTCCTCTCCCACGGCAGCATGGGAGCTCTCTTTCTTTCTCTCTTTCCCTCTCGCTGCCAAATAAATCGCTCTCTGCAAACACTTTGCCTAATAAATCATTTTCTGCTAAACTCTTTGAGTTCGGTATTTATTCGAATGGTAAGCTCACCGCGCCAACAGGGCCCTTTCCCATTCCTGGAGCAAGTGAGCCCAAGAACCTGGGCACACTGGGCATACCCATTTACATCTTTGGTGAGCACGGGGAGGGAGCTGAGCCCCTGTCGTGCTGCCACCCGGATACACTGCCTCAAGCTCCCGAGTAGCTGGGACTACAGGTGTGTGCCACCACGCCCAGCTAATTTTTGTATCTTTAGTAAAAATGTGGTTTCACCATGTTGGCCAGGCTGGTCTTGAATGCCTTACCTCAAGGGATCTGCCCACCTTGGCTTCCCAAAGTGCTCCCTTGCATGCTTTCTGCTCCAAAAGTGAAGCTGTAAGGCAAGACACCTATGCCTCTTTCCCTAAACTAGCTTCAGAATAAACCAATTTCTTTATGTCAGACCTTGCTCTTGTTAATCAGATTCTGCATGTGGTGAGCAACTAACCTTTTGTTTGGTTACAATGCCTCCTGGAGGCTCTGGACCAATTATGATAGCCAAGAGTTACCCATGAAGTTCTGTGATAATAAAAAATGTCCTTCTCAGCCCCATATTATACACCATTAGAATAAAGTTTCTGGGCACATACTAAGTTATCCTGGATATAGAGCCTCTAACAGCCCCTTAGCATGTGACTTTCCATACTCAGCTTCTTGTAATGCTCACGTGATGAAAGCAGCTCCCCACAAGTTCCACATCACTACTGAGGCTGCCCGCCCCCATGCAGGCTTGAGCCAAACCTCTGGCCCTCTGGCACATGCAAGGGTGGATGACTCCCCTTTTCTCATTTCCTTGACAGATGCCACAATGTTAGAGGATAGAGGAGATCACCCCTTTGCTAGACCCCTTGGCTATTCGAGGAGCACCTTCTGAATAAATGAGTGAATAACAATGAAAATTCATAGACTGTATAGTTAACATTGCCACCATTATTCAGTGATGGTGCTCAGTAGAATGTTGCTTCTCTCTCTATTCCTTACCTAGGCTTTCACTGATAAAGGACAGGCCAAAGGGTCAGCACAATTAGCTTTCTTATCACTGGATGCCCTGGCCATTAAGTGGTCTAATTTGCACATTTATTACAAAATCTTTGTCTACTATCTAAGACTTGCTCCTTTTATCCTTGTCTTTCCAGGATAAAGAATTCTTGGCTCTCTTGCCTTATAGATATCTAAAATACAAATTAAGGTCCCATTTTTTTTTTCTGTAGATAACAAAGGTCACAAACGCAGTCTTCGCAGGAGATGCCTTACCCACCTTATTGCTAATATAATCATGGTACACATTTCAATTCTCAAAATACACAGTGTTGGGCCTTACAAAAAGACATTCAATGCAACTTTTAGGCAGATGGTTTAATTAAAACTGTAGTAGTCACCTTAAACAATTCGTTTTTAACTTTAGTCCAGCAGACAGACCTGTCAATAGGTCTCTATCTTGCCCCAGGTTTTCATTTCTCTTAGTTCAAGGTCCTTTGACTATTTACACCTTGTACCAATTTAAAAAAACAAAGTAAAAACAAAACACTTAACAATGTTCCTTTTCTGTATTTAAAGTTGGATATGTCTCATCTCTATGTATATGAAAACTCATTACATATCAAGTCCTTTAATAATGTCTCCTCAATTATTTTTAATAGATTTCCTATCATGCCCCTCTTCTTTAGGGCTGAAGGCCAGAGTAAGTGTGAATATTCTCTTGAGACCTGTTAACCATAAAATATCCAATGGGCCAGGAACCTGGTCATCTAAAATGAGACCTATTTGAACTTTAACTTCTACCACCCAAAAGCCTTCAATATTTAGGTGGTAAGTGTTGGATCATTCATCAAGCTCTCCTTCAGGAAATTAAAATTAGTTCCCTAGGACCATTCCTACAAGTCATATACAGTACCAAGAAGAGAGAAAAACACAAACAAACAAAAAATAATACTTAGTAAACAAATGTCACATTCAGAGATAATAATAAAATCAGTATTGTGTGCCATAATAAAGCCAGAAAATTTCTCCTGGTAATAACACATGCTTGACAAAATTAATATCAGACAACAAAAGCCAGTCAAGTCCACCTGCATACAAGCATGTTGACTGTTGGCTGTATTATTATTTTAGGTGTTTTTATTGGTTTGCAATCTAGATGTCCAAACTCTCCAATAGAAAATGTCCTTTTAACCAAACATAGCAAATACTGAAGCCTATATGCCATCAACTTTGGCTAACACAAACCCTGAAGCCCAAAGGCACTGCTGGCTTGCCTGTCATCAACTGAACCACCAAGTGAGGTAAAAGTCCCATAATAATTGGCCAAAGTAGAGGCTCTGCCTAGTGGCTAATTCTGGGCTTCCAATTTCTAGCCTTAGACATTTTTATTGGCAACAACCTGACATCTATCAACAACATGCACCAAAATTAGGCCATGTGACTTAAATCTTATTCCCAGAAGAGTCTCTCATCACCCATCTGGATAAATCCTTTCACTGTTGAAACTTTTAGATTTGCATACCCTTAATTGGACTATAATTGTGCCAATTAGGTTCTGACACTGGCCAGAACAAAAGTATCATGGATACCAGCATCACCTTTCCCAGCTGTGCCCATAGACGTCCTTGACTTAAAATATTTTGTCAATTGAGCTCCCAGGGCCAACGTGCACTTTCAAATTCTACAATAAATTAATCTTCATTGCAATACCATTGCAATAGAGCCAAAAAAAAAAAAAAAAAAAAAAAAAAAAAAAAAAAAAAAAACCTTATAACCCATATCAACCCTGTTGGGTGTCTGCACAGGAAGAATACTCCAGTCCCTTAGACTAGAGTCTAGATGGATTACTATGGATACTCCAGTCCCATAAACTAGATGATATCATCCTGGCCAAAGAGCTTTTCAGAGATCACATTGCCTTGGCATAATTCCTTGCTATTAGAAATAACTTTTGTCCTACACAGGACATGACTTCAACCAGGATACTAGACCAAAGTCTCAGAAATGCCCATAGGCTGCCTCCCCTAAAGCATTTATATATGGGACACTGAAGAAAGCATTTATTGCTTTCTACCTTTAGTATTAGAGATTCTATTATGTTTCCTGATTTAAGCCAATGATCTTGGTGTACCCTGCTTTCTGCCAAGTGTACATCCTTACATTACCATGCCTAAAGGGCAATCTTGTAGGGATTACTAATAGCTGTGCCATTCTATAAAATAAAGGCAAATTGCTTTCCCAAGGAGGCAAATGTTGCCTCCACTACGTACTTAGGCATCGTGTGAGCATGAGGAATTTACTAATGTTTCCATGCCATGGTTTTCTCATCTATAAAATAGAAATGTAAATGATTTCTACTGTAAAGATATATTATGAGGATATGAGGAGTTAATATATTTAAAGTGATTATCACAAACAACTGGAATTCATGAGCACTCAATAAATGTGAGCTATTATTGAGAACTACAAACATAAGAACATAAACAGCAAAAGACATGTAAAGGCAACAGCTCAAGATATTTTAAGTAATATATAAGAAAAAAACTAAGTTCATAAACAGTAATATAGCATTTGTCAACTATCACATAAAATGTTTTTAACTCCTACCTAAAATTATAAAATGTTTGCTTATACATAATGTTATTAAGAGTGAAGAACAATGGCCATTTTCATTCATTTTTGATGAGGGTGTAAGCAGCTTAGTTTCTGTGGAAAACAAATTGATAATCTGTCAACATTTAAAATGCATATATCCTTCCACTTGGCAATTCTTCTACTATGAATTAAACTTATAAATACAGAGAAACAAAAATGTCTTAAATGGAAACATCCTCATATACACATTTTTCCCTTTTCGCAATCATTCAAAAATATTTAGTGAATAGTGGTGAGTTAAGAAATTAGAAAAAGACACCTCCATCTTTTACTTTGTAATATTAGACACAATAAGAATACATACAATGTTAATATATACACACATATGCATGCACTTACTTGTGTCTAATGTGCAATAATAATTATTATTATTTAAATTGGCAAATGTTATCGGAGCAGTATAAAATGTGTATCTTTTTATTTTTAAAATATTGAAAGGTTGAAATACATTGTAAAATAATGAAAAGGAACATATTTATGTTGTATAAAAATATGTTGTATAAAAGTGCGCGCGCATGCGCACGCGCGCACACACACACACACACACACACACACACACACCCTAACCAAAAATGAAGCTGGGATCAATGATAAACATACATTTATTTCATGTAGTGCCTGGTATATGGTCAGTGCTCTCTATTACTTTAAGTTCTTGCTAATAGAGTTTAGTGTTTGTATTGATTTTGGAATATGAGGTGAATAAGGCAGAAAACTGGATGAGTTTTCAGAAAATGAAATTAGTTTTAACACAGACAAAATTTTCAATAATGAAGGGGCCTTTAAAATATCTTTGAATGAAAGTCTGAAAGAAGATTATGCCAGATAGAAGCCTTTCTAAGTAAGATTCTCTTCCTTTGTCAGAGACAATGAGTTTGCCTATAGGTTCTTCAGAAAAAGAAAAAACAAACAAACAAAAAAAAAAACCTGTGATCCATAATCTATCATGACTGGATGCTGAATATTTCAAGAAAATACAGGATTATAAAGGCCACAGGGTCAGTTAATTTTTATGATAAATCCATGTCCTCCCTGTGAGATACACATATAATACACACATACACACATGCACACATAGTGTTTAAAGTTAACATAGACAAATCCAAAGCAGAAGTTCAAAGTGGACATTTCCCAAGGAAATGAGGTGGAGAGAGATCCTTTTTCAGGAATTAAGTTATTTTAGGAAGAAATGAACCATATGAGCAGCAGGTGTGTATGCTAATAGAATGACTCCACTTAATTAAGCAGCATTTCCCTACAGAATAATTACATATGTTGTTTATTCAACTACTTTTTAAAGGCCATTAACACTTCTGTAATGTGCTAATGTACTTTCTTCCCAGGCTACAAGTTAGAAGCTTTAGGAACATTTGCTTTCATTATACATAATAGGAACTCTGCTTATTGCAAATAATTGTTCCCTATAAAATAGTGCATCCAGAAATTAAACATATTGATAGTCTTACTTTCATGCTTTAAATTTATAAAATTTTCATAGCTTTACTGTAAGAAATTATGCTTTGAAATATATAGAAGAGTAAAAAAATTTGAGATATCCTCAAATAAATATTATCCACCAACGGAACCTTCCACAGCCCTCATAGTTGCTGCAGGGAAGAGTATTGGGGGACTGCCACTACTTGCCAGCCAGAAAATCACCCTGTTTTATCTTTTGATCTACACAGTTGTCAACTGAATTTAAATCTTCCATGCTGAGACAACCAGAATAGAAGCCATTGTTTCTGTGGAAAAGTCTCTGGAGAAATCACCATAGAATTGTATTAAAAACAGAAGAAATCCTATACATTTTAAAGGCTTATAGAGGACTTGACAGTTGGGAAAGTATAATTTTCCTATTTGGACTATCATAAATCTACAGAAATTTTGAAAAACAGATTCAATGGTGCTGAATTTCTCAACAGAGAAAACCAGCTAATTGAATTCTCTGAAAGACGAGCTCATAAAAAGTGTCATGAAAGACACCTATAATATTATCTTTCAAACTTTTGAATTTAGCTTCTAAGGTTTCTGTATTCTAGTGCTTCAGATTTTGATTATTTATGCTGCCACAGCGAAATCATTTGAAGCAGGCTCTATATATTCATTGTCAGCCTAGGAATCCTAAGAAGAGAAAATGCTTTATTAAATTTAATTAGGGGTTTGAAAAGAGAGATATTCTCCTTTTTTTTTATCTCTAGTAATTTTGTAAATTATTGTCAAAATACTTGTAGACATGGCTGGAATAAAATGCCTGACAATGAGTATTTTTGACAAAATCTGAACAAATTATACTGTTTTTCTAGGAAAGCAATACATGTGAATGACTGTTGAGTGGAAATGTCCTGGTTGACTTAATTCAGGTACCTTTCTCAAAATAAAAAAGTTGTCCCCTGAGGCTACTAAAGTCAGATATCCAAAGAAGACAGCTTTACACCATACGAACAGATACTAATTCAAGATGCATTTAAAATGCATGTGTCAACCATAACAATATGCATTATACACACTTTATTTTGTTTATACCAACCATGTTCTGAATAATATATGCCTGGCTCCTTAGAACTGAATTCAAGGCACAGTTTAAAAGAAAGAAGGTCTAACATAGACAACACAATAGGGTAGACTTTTTGATAGATAGGTGTGGGTGTTCTCAAATAACTGTCTGATACTATAGAGCCACACCTTCTTTCATGATGAATAATAAATTCCTTTCTTAAGGTTTAAATTAAGTTGTCTTTGTTTTTGAAATGGAATTTCTCTCTTGTTGCCCAGGCTGGAGTGCAATGGCACAATCTCAGCTCATTGCAACTTCTGCCTCCCAGGTTCAAGCAATTCTCCTGCCTCAGCCTTCCAAGTAGCTGAGATTACAAACATGCACCACCACACCTGGCTAATTTTTTGTATTTTTAGTAGAGATGGGGTTTCTCCATGTTGGTCAGGCTGGTCTCAAACTCTCGACCTCAGGTGATCCACCCGCCACAGCCTCCAAAAGTGCTGCGCCACAGCTCCTGGCCTTAGTTGTCATTTTATAAAACAAAGATATACAGCTGAATATTGGGCAGGCCTTTAAAAATTCTCATCTAGTAACTTCATGAAATAAATTATGATCAAATTAGATTAAAATATATTTTCTGCTAGCTAAACTTCTTTTTCAGATGGGGTCTTCCTCTGTTTCTCAGGCTGATCTTGAACTCCTGACCTCAAGTGATCCCCCCACCTTGGCCTCCAAATGTGTTGGGATTACATGTGTGAGCCACAGTGCCCAACCTAGCTAAATATTAAAGCAACTTGTTTTCCACTAAATTTTCAGAAGTGAAGAGGAATTATAACATCTATATTGTCATGTTTCTAATGATGTTCTCCTTAACAGAGTATTAAAAGGTAGGCAAAATGAAGCCAAAATTAAACTCTGTGTAAAGGAAATCTTAATCATTATAAAGTGTGACTTGATACATATTTTTTTTATTTTCAAAAGAATGAAATAATCATACATTTACATATGAATGTAAAATATTCTACAATCAATTTCTATAAAAAATATTTGAAACCCTGTACACATTTGATTGAATCAGGTATTTGATAAACAAAGAGATTTCATCATTTGGATGGAACTCTGTATAGATCTGGAGACTGAAGATCTAGATAAAGTTAGTAGAACTTACATTTTAATGGTGAAGAATTTGAGGAAGAAGAGGAAAATGAGTAAGAAGAGGAGAAAGAGGGAGGAGGAGAAGGAATAAAGGAAGAGGAGAAATAGAAGTTGTTCATGTGTTTCTCTTATTTTCTGAGGTCTTTCTAAATCTTATAATTTTAAGATTTTGAGGTCTTATTAATTAGTTTCATAATATTAAGCATATGTAAGATATGTAAAACATGTAAATTAGTTCTTGTCACATTTTACATGTACATGTAATTGTAACTATGATCATTTCACTTTTGTGAACTTTGTATTAAAAAAAAAAAAAAGACCAGTTACCTTAGGTCGCATCACCTGCATTACTAAAATATCTTCCACAAAGAGATGTGACTGTATTTTCTGGCTACTATTTGATTATAGAATCTAACTGTTTTTCTTTTTCTTTTTCTTTTTTAAACCCACACTTCACCAGATTGAGGGTAGAAAAAAAATGAGGTTTTTTTTGGTCTGCTCTGTATCTGTCATACTTGATGGTCACTAAATACTTACTAAATTAAAACAACAACCACCACAGTAGCAATAAAGTGAATTCTATCTTTTTAATTGAAGAATGAAGTTTCGTAAAACAGTTTGCGTTTTATTTCACTACATCTATCAGTTCCCAGGGATGCATAACAATATGCCATAACGTGAGTGCCTTAAAGTAACATACGTTTATTCTTTTACAGTTCTGGAGCCTAGAAATCTGAAGTAAAGGTAGAGCCATGCTCCCTCCAAAGCCTCTTGGGGAGGAAGCTTCCCTGACTCTTCAGCTTCTGGTGACCGCAGGTATTCCTTGGTTTATCGGATTATAACTCCAATCTTTGACTTAGTCTTTACATGACTGTCTTTCCTCTGCGTCTCTTTTGTTCTTAGGAGGATACTAGTCAAATTGGATTAAGCATCCTCCTTCTGCATGGCCTAATCTTAATGAATTATATATGTGTGATTCTATCCAAAACAAGGTCACATTTGGAGGTACTGGGTGTTAGAACTTCAACATACCTTTGTGGGGGATACAATTTAATCCATAACACTAGGATAGATTTAAAAAATAAATGTATACATGGCTTACAAATATTGTGATGAATGATATTAGGTCTTTACCATTGTGGAAGGAGAAATAATATCTGAATATGTTTTCATAGAAAAGATAAAATGAGGATGGAGCAACTACCTTATATATAAATGCTATACAGAACTAATCTTGATAATTTAGTAGATTTTACGTTTGATATTTACTTGACCTTCACATTCACTTTAATTATATTAAGACTTGTGGCATGTCAACAGTTTATTGTCTCACCTATGAAGAAGTGCCAGAATTGCAGAGCTCCCTCTTATATACTGGATATTTAATATCATTTTGATATACTAGCATTAAAACAAGTTTAGATAATACTTCCAGTGATGCATCTTTAATATACAGTACTAGGTAATGCTACCTACTATTTAGTCTAATCAGGCATATTCCTGTTATCCTGGAATTACATTAAAAATTATTAGAAAAATCAGGTAGTTTAAATAAAATCATATATTTTTTATGCTTCATTTTTTCAAAACAGTATTTCTATTGTGGCTTTTGCTGTGGGAAACAAACTGAATTTCACTCAGTGTATTAGTTAATTAAATTGAGGATCCCTGGTCAAAATATAGATTTTTTTACTTCAAATTTATATCTAATTTTTTTTTGAGAAAATATTCAAGACTAATATTGTTATGTGAAATTTTAATACTATTGTGAAGTTAAATGGTTACTTTGTAGTTTCTATTGTGTAGTTGCTTTATAGGATCTGTAGACCATGCACTTAAGTGTGGGTCTGTGGTAGCAGGTATTATTCTTTTGTTTCCATGTTTAGGATTCCATTGATAATCTGTTGCAAGGCTTGTATAGTGGTAATGAATCCCTTAGTAATAGCCTCTCTGAAAATAATCATATTTCAAGCTTAGTTTGGCAGGATATGAAATTCTTGGTTGGAATTTCTTTTTCTTTTTCTTCTTCTTTTTTTTTTTTTTTTTTAATGCTGAAAATAGGACCCTGATCTCTTCTGACTTGTAAAGTTTCTGCTGAGCAGTCTGCTGTTAGCCTAATGGTTTCCCTTTGTATATGATCTGATCTTTTTCTCTAGCTACCTTTAATTTTTTGTGTGTAAATTTGTTGACCTTGGACAGCCTGGTTATAAAATGCCTTGGCGATCTTTATAGTATCTCACAGGTGTTCTATGGATTTCTTGTACTTGGATATCTATCTTTCTAGCAAGATTAGGGGAATTTCCTTGGATTAGTCCCTCAATTATGTTTTCCAAGTTGTTTGTTTTTTCTCCTTTACTCTCAGGAATTCCAGCAATACGTAAGTTTAATCAGTTTGCATAATCTAATGCTCAACATCACTGGTCATCAGAGAAATATAAATCAAATCACAATGAGATACCATTTCACAACTGTCAGAATGGCTATTATTAAAATGTCAAAAATAACAGATGCTGGTGAGGCTGAAGGGAAAGGAGACACTTACACATTGTTGGTGGGAATGAAAATTAGTTCAGCTACTATAGAAAGCATTTTGAAGGCTTCTCAAATAACTTAAAACAGAACTGCCATTCAACCCAGCAATCTCATTACTGGGTATCTATCCAAAGAAAAAGAAATCATTCAACAAAAAGACATATACGCTTATATGTTTATCCCAGCACTATTCATAATAGCAAAGACATGAAATCAAACTCAGATGCCCATGAATAGTGCATTGCATAAAGAAAATGTATACATATATACCATGAAATATTGCATAGCTATAAAAAAGTACAAAATCATGTCCTTTGCATCAACATAGGTACAGCTGAAGGCCATCATGCTAAACAAATAAATGCAGGGACAGAAGACCAAATACTGCATGTTTTCACTTATAATAAGCAGATAAACATTGGGTACTCATGGACATAATGACAGGAGAAATATACACAAAAATACATAGATTTTAAAAACAGGATTAGAATATTTTCTCTTCTCTGAGTTGGGTCTATCTTTTATGTCCTGAAATAAATTATATCGTTTAACAAATTTTTCTTTTTATCTCTAATTCATCAAGACTTTTTTCAGACTATTGTTTTCTAGGTGTGAAAACATGATGTGAACTAATCAACCCTCTGGGAATCAGGGCACTGAATGTAGAAAGTAGCTAAGAGGACTGCAGAGCGCTCAGGATGTATGTTGGCTGTAATTTAGTTCAAGTAGCTTCAAAACCCACCTCCACAGCAGGAAACCAATCCTCTATGAAAATTTTCTGGATATAAATGCAACTGAATTTAATTGGAAAAGCCTTGAATTTAGGAGCCAATCATCCAGAAAATGCCAAATTAGATGGAAAATTACTCTGCTCCACCTTGGAGATAGCTTCACACACTAGAAAACTGCCTTGAAAAGCGGCTTCTTTCTACAACCTGCCTTTAAGGCTATACAAGGACCATTATACTCCCAAATAACAATATCAAGTATGAGTCGCATCATTTAAGTATAGAAAACCTAAGATAAATAAGCATCAGACTAGTTTGAGTACACTCAATTGCATATCTCTTAAAATGTTAAGATATAGAAATGTAAAAGTTCTTCCATTTCGGAATGATCAGAAATTACTCCCCGGTTTTTCATTGGTTTGTTAGGTTGTTAAAAATTCCTATGAAGCTCCAAACATGTAGCCGTGCATAAATGGGAGGGAAGGACATGACTATACACTTTTCATTGTATTGAGCACATGGAAGTTGGGGGTTGGGGAAAATCTGTAAAATGACTGACTGGCTTGTAATGAAAAATATATGTTCTTCATGACAAAGAACATGCTAAGTATTTGCTCTTCAGGGAGCCTTGAAATAGCACTTTTCTCTGAAGCCCTCTTTGGCCTTAACCACAGTACTTCCTACTCCTTTTCCATTATATTTTTATTACTGGTTCATGAGATTATCAGGACACGTATAGTGTTAAAGTAATTTTATTTATTTTTTCCAGTGCGAACAAAGTAGGGTGGGAACTGTTCACCTTGATTGCAGGTGATAATGAAGAACATTGTTTGGAAACAGATTTAAAAATTAAATAAAACTAAGTTTCAGTCTGCTTTTCATTATCACCACGAACCAAAGATCTGAAAAACTGACATTGATAACAAAACTTTTCTCTCTCAGAAGATCACTTCCACAGCAGGGACACCTTCCACTCCCCATGCCCCCAATCCTTATTCCTGGTTGGAACAACACAAGTTACATGGTTACCTACAAAATTGGTGGCCCCAAAAGATAGCTTCCCTGTTTGGTGCCACAGAGCCAGTACATAAAACTGAAAGTGAGCTTCAAGCAGAGCAAGTTTTATTCCGTGGCCAAGGAATGGAGAAGCAGGAGTGTGACTCGGCAATCAGCATCTAGAGTATAAGGGGCAGGGAGGTTAACATACAAAGTTTCTCCAGCGAAGAGTTTGGATACTAAAAACAAGGGGAAGAATATTTATGTCTTTTCCAGAAATGGAGAGGGAGCTTCTCTGAACTGGTAGCGCCACCTTCCTTTTTGTTTGTTTTTGTTTTTTGAGACGGAGTCTCGCTCTGTCGCCCAGGCTGGAGTGCAGTGGCGCGCTCTCGGCTCACTGCAACCTCCGCCTCCCGGGTTCTAGCGATTCTCCTGCCTCAGCCTCCCGAGTAGCTCGGACTACAGGAGTGAACCACCACGCCCAGCTACTTTTTGTATGTTTAGTACGGATGAGGTTTCACTATGTTGGCCAGGATTGCCTTAATCTCTTGACCTGGCAAGGTGCTAGGATTACAGACTTGCGCTACCGCGCCCTGCACCTTTTTAGGATTTCCTCCAATCATTGTCATGAGGTTGCCATGTTATGGTGCTGGTGGGAGTGTCATTCAGCATGAAAATGAGATTATAAAGTCTGAGGCTGGCTTGATTCTAACTGGCCTCAGCTGGTCTGATTACAAAGGGAAATTCTTATAGAAGGTATCTTGTTTCCTAAAGATAAACAGAGTTATGGCAGAGTAGAAATTCATTTGTGTCACCTATGCATTGCACTGGGTAATAATACCACCTCCCCTTAAGTGTCATATATTTGGAAATAAAACCACTTTAAAAATAATTCATCTTTATATATATACATCTGTGACAACATCGCAGACACTCAGACATTGCAGAAGGCCTCAAATAAAGAGAAAATTTTAAAAGCTGGGTTTCTCCCTAAATAGATATGAGAAATATTCTTTGTATGATGCCAGAGAAAAATAGCACACTAAATTAAATATATTATGGAAAACTTCTACAAAATTATTTTCTAAGTTGTGAAAGATAATTGTCAAATTATGTACAAAGAATAAAATAAGCAACTGCTTGAGAATACTTGTGTCATATTTACCCACATGCCTGACTACAACCACCTAAGATGAATATTAAAATAATGGTTTCTTCTAATTAAATTTCCAAATCTCACAAGAGTAGCCATCATTGAGAAAAACAAATACAAAAACATGAGAAAATGGATTTTGAGAAACATGGATCTTGGCTTCTAATCACGATGTCAGGGAAATTTATACTGGGAGAGTATTGATGCCAGGTTGAAAACAGGTAATGAAGCACAAGAAGCACAATAGATCTGTCTCAAATAATGACTTTGACAAAGTTCACATAGAATACAAATAGAAGAAGTGGATAAACTTCTTTTAAAAGTGAGAAGAAAAGTGTGTAATCCCACCAAAAGAGCAACACACAGGAGGAGGCATAGAGACACATTTTTGAGAAGTCAATAAATGTTGGTAGATGAAGTCAAATGAAATGCTATAGAAATATGGATTCCTATGGAATAAAAATTATATAGGTATATGCAAAAGTCATTATTCCTTTATTCATTTATTTTTAGACACAAGAGTCTGGCTTTGTTGCCCAGGCTGTAGTACAGTGGTGTGATGGTAGCTCACTGCAACCTTGAACCCCAGGGCTCAAACTATTCTCCCACCTCAGCCTCCCCAGTAGCTAGAACTGCAGGTACAAGCTTCCAGGCCTAACTACTTTTCTTTTTACTTTCGTAAATCTCTGTGTGTGTGTGTGTGTGTGTGTGTGTGTGTAGATACTGAGTCTTGCTGTATTGCCCAGGCTGATTTGGAACTCCTGGCCTCAAGTGATCTTCCTGCCTCAATATCCCAAAGCTCTGCAATTACAGCCGTGACCCACCATATATGGCCCAAAATATGGTAAATATTGAATGGTGAAAAACTTGTGGTTTTGAAAACACATAATTTAAATGTTATTTATCTAAGAAACAAGATTCGGTATAAAAAATGCATTGTTTAACTATAGTGGAATTGAGTCTTGAAAAATTTATATAGAAAAAACCATGAAAGAGATGTAATAGCCTAGCTTGTGCTAGCCTAACTGATTCCATCTTAGCTGTGACCCTGACAAGCTCCATCTTAGCTTCTCCCTCCCTTCCTCGGTCCTCTCAGGTACATTACTGGGTCACGCTGCACTCAAAGCTCTGAACCGTTAAGAGTGGTTCACACTGTTCCCAGTCCCTGTAACCACTGCAACTGCATCCTGCTTGGCAAGCCTACCTGCTATTGTGAATACCTTCCTTGGTAATTGATTGTATGGAAAGTTCTCCCTGCTAGCCCCCTTGATAATACCCTTAGCAACCAACAATCCTGGGAACCTCCTGCCCCCTGGTTACCAGCTTCCTTATCTAACGTGCTTGTCCTGCTTCTGTAAAATTCCACTTCAGCTAGGCTCCCTCTCCCCTACCTAAATCAAAGTATAAAGGGAAATGAAGCCCTTTCCTCGGGGCTGAGAGATTTGAGCTTGAGCTGATTCTCTGTCGCTGGCAAATAAAGGACTCTTAATTTGGAACTCAGAGAGTGGTGCTTTCTTTCTAACTTGCTTGGTTATAACAGAGAGAGTTTCATCTTTCATACTAAGCGTAAAGGTATTTTGCATCACCATAAGTATAGGCTGAAAGGAAAAATATTTATTATTGTAAAATGTACTCCCCTGCAAACAAATCAGAGTGGACATATGATCTGAGTGTAAACTTTTAAGTTGTAGTTACTAATATTATATATTATATGTAGTAATGAATTGTGTATTATATATATTATGTTAATATACATATGAATACATATATACATATATGTATTATGCTATAAATTTCATGTATCATTAGTGTTATAGACTGATTTGTGTCCCCCCAAAAATTTATAGGTTAAAGCCTTAAATCTCTGTTTGGGGATAGGGCCTTTAGGGAAGTAATTAATAATAATTACATCATAAAGATGGGACACTAATGCAAGAGGGTTGGCATCTTTATAAGAAGAGGAAGAGACTGGTGCAGTGGCTCCCGCCTGTTATCCCAGCACTTTGGGAGGCTGAGGTAGGTGGATTACCTGAGGCCAGGAGTTCTAGACCAGCCTGAACAATATGGTGAAACCCCATTTCTAATAAAAATACAAAATATGAAAATAAAAAGTAAGCCAGGCATGGTGGCATGCACCTGTAGTCCTAGCTACCTGGGAGGATGAGACAGGAGAATTGCTTGAACCTGGGAGGCAGAGGTTGTAGTGAGCCAAGATCATGCCACTGCACTCCAGCCTGGGCAACAGAGTGAGACTCCTTCTCAAAGAAAAAGAGATAGACACCAGAAATCTCTCTCTCCTTGTGTGCATACAGAGAAGAGGCTATTGGTACACAGCCAAAATGTGGCTGTCTCCAAACCAGGAAGAGAGAATTCACCAGAAACCAACCCTGATAAAACCTTTATCCTGGTCTTCTAGCCTCCAGAACCATGAGAAATAAATTTTTGTTCTTTAACCCAGTCTGTGGTAGACTGATATTTAGTTATAATTTTCTATTACCTGTGAATTACTAGCCTGAAATATTCTTAAAAGTTATAAATAAAAATTGAAAAGCTTCATGTGCAATAACAAATAATTAGTGGCACGTAAGAGCAAATGTTACATTTTATTAACCAGTAATCTCCATGAGGATAGAAACTTTGTCTTCTTTTCACTGTTTTATTTCAAGCCCCTATTGAATGAAAAGTTGCATGGAAAAGAATAGCTACCAGTAGACACCCTGCAATGTGAAAGAGAAAAAATATTTTGGTATCAAGGAATAGAAGAATTACTACTGTGTGAGAAAATATATTAGTGTTAATCAGTAGAATAATATATATTTGCTTCTTGATAATATAAATGAGAAAATGAAGAATATGATATAACTACCACAGAAGGAAACTGCTATGCAAGTTGACAGTTTTGCTGCAGAATTTTCCAATATCCCAGACTGAGATTTCAGTGGATTGTGGGGAAAACAGCAGAAAAATGAAGACATGCATCTCCTCAATGAAGAAAAGTAGTATAGATGAGCATAGATGATCTGGTACAGTAGAACATCGCTGAGACAACATTGCTTGTTTCTTTCCAGGCTTATTTTTAGGCACTTCTTTACATTTTTTAACACAGTCTTAATTTGGCTCTCTGCTCTAATGCTGTTAGGACTGTATTTTTTATATTGACTTAACTATATCCTAACATTTATATTGTAGGTAATCAATTTAGTGTCCCTAAATGAATGCTGTCAATACAATTATGCAGTTATTGTCAGTTAGCTTCTTATTAGTAACTCTAGGAAAATACAGTAAATTAAATTTGGAAAACAGTGACAACGGAAAATCTTGTAACATATCATCTAAAATGTACTAGTTCGTGTTTATACACACACACACACACACACACACACACACACACACAAACTTAATTTGTCTGGTTTTTCTTTCCTGACTCCCAGTTACTTAATAGTTTCATTTAACTCTGCTAAATATCGTTTGGTTTGAAAATAGGTAACATTATCAATTTTATTTCAGTGTACTTTTAGGTGTGAACACTTTTAATTTCCAATTTGATTCTGAGTTATTTCCCAAGCTGGTATTTCATCATCTCCCTAGTTATGAGAACATATTACATGACCATCTTTTCTTCTTGACTATACAGAAGTTGATCTAAAAAATGTGTGCCCTACTATGGTCTTCCAGAGGGAAATGAAATTTCGCTCTTGTTACCCAGGCTGGAGTGCAATGGCACGATCTCGGCTCACCGCAACCTCCGCCTCCTGGGTTCAGGCAATTCTCCTGCCTCAGCCTCCTGAGCAGCTGGGATTACAGGCACGCACCACCATGCCCAGCTAATTTTTTGTATTTTTAGTAGAGACGGGGTTTCACCATGTTGACCAGGATGGTCTCGATCTCTTGACCTCGCGATCCACCCGCCTCGGCCTCCCAAAGTGCTGGGATTACAGGGGAAATGAAATTTCTACCTTGGATTACCTAAAATTCAGCCTCTGAATTTTAGGTAATCCAAGACATGGCCCCTACCCTCTGGGTTTCAAAAGGCCCTATATTAATTTTTCTGTAATCTTTCTAATTGTTTGTTAATGTTTATATCTTAGTTTGTCAAGAATTTTTAAAAATTTTCTGTGTATTGTGCAGCTTGTAGAATATTAAAAAAATTCATGTAGTCTCTATCAAACTACTACCCTCATTTGATTGAGACCTAATCAAACTTCTACTCTCGCCATGGGTGATGCTATTTCCTATTCATTGTATGGATGGTTTCCTAACTGCTCCTATTATACTGCAGAGCCCCAGCCATGTACATTATACTTTCTTCATTGGTCTGTTTTTCTCTTTCTTATTCCTGATATTTTTATTTACCAATTTTTGGTTTACTGTATCTTCAGGTGAAAATGTTGTTTAACTTGCTATTAGTGGGAATCTCAGCAATGGTTCTACGGCTGTTAAAGGAGTGATTCACCCACAAAAGAAACAGTACCTAGTTTAGCTTGTTTCCCATGTAAATATATTTCATAAATGATGGAGAAAATAAAGCTTTACAAGTGTTCTTGAGATTGTTTTTGTTTGTTTTGTTTTAATAAATCAATTAATTTAAGTTTACTTCCAGTTTGTAATGGGAAGTTAGTTTCTCATTTCTGAAAAGATGTTCAATTGATCTTATAATCTAAATATTGTTCAACTGGATACTTTACACATTTTAGGTGCAGGAATGGGGGAGAACAGAAAGGGTGAAGATGCCTATGAATGAATAGTACTGCTAGGATAGTTAAACTCTAATTAAGATTGATATGAGGTGAAGAAGAAGTTAATTTACTAAGGGAAAATTTTAATGACCTGATAAATCTAAAGTTGAACATAGCAGGTTGAAAAGATTTATAGTGATTAACAAAGATTATAAGCCACTTATATTAGGCAATAGTCATTGAAAATACTCAACTTTACTCATATAAATTATTAGTATGAGAACCAAAACCAAAATATTAATACTTTAAAAATCAAGTAGGCTTAGATAAAGGGTGGTTACCAGGAACTGGGACAGTTGAGTATGTATGAGTTGGGGGATATTGGAAAGACATTGGTCAAAGGATACAGAATTTCAGTTAGATAGAAAAAATAAATAATAAATAAATTCAAAGCATCTAGTGTATAACATGGTGACTACAGTTAATATAACAATGACTACTGTGCTGTTGAAAAATGCCGAGAGTGGATAAGTGTAGTCACCATTAAAATGATAACTATGTGAAGTAATGCATACATTGATTAGCCTTATTCAGTCATTCCACAATGTGTATATGCTTCAAAACAGCATGCCTTACATGATAAATACATATAATTTTATCTGTTAATTAAAAAATAAAACAATACTAATTAAAGTGGTAATATAGTTTTTAAAAATGTATTCTTTGGCATGTTTCTAGAGGAACCCTAGACATCTTTGTTATTGTTACCTGTCATAATGCCTACATGATATAGCTGAATTTCTACCCACCCTAACTCTGTATATCTTTAAGAAAGAGGACGTCTGTGGTTAAAAGTTAATCTTGTAACCAGACCAGCTGAGACTGCTTTGAACTGAGATAGCCACCCAAACAACTTCAGAAAGACCTCCCAGGCTTCATTATAACTTCATTTCCATGCTAAATGACACTCCCACTAGCACCATGACTGTTGACAGTCACCATGACAGTGACCAGAAGAAGCCTTAAAAAGACAAAAAGGAAGATGGTACTCTGGTTCCAGGAAGTTCACCACCCATTTTTAAAAAACTATTCCCCCTCTCACTTTTAATGTCAAACCCTATCATTAGAGAAATCCCGTATTTTAACCCCCTCCCCTCTCACTAATCAAAAAGGTGATTTGTGAGTCATTGTCCTTAATTCCATTGTCATTGAATAGAGTGTTCACTACTTGACAGTCAGTTTCCATTGTATGTATTGGCCTTGTGACGCCCAACAGGGAAAGACTCCATCTTTTAGGGGGCTTTGTTGGTAATATTATAAATGTATATCTATATTTAAAATTAGCCATATAGGTCCAAATATAAATTTCTCTTAAATTTTATAGTACTTGAGTAGTGTTAAAAAATATCCAAAAAGAACTTCCAGATATTTCTATTTTGAACATTCCTAAAACATATGAATATATCGATACATTAATTCAAGAGTTGCTGGAAATCTACTATATTCGAAGATACTAGGCACTTTGCGAAAATGACCTGGATTCTTAACAAATAGCTCTTATATCGGTTATCTCTATATACTAGTTTACTTTGGAATAACATACATTCTTTGCCTACCACAAATAAGGATTCAGGCTAACATTTACTGAGCAACTACTTTGTGTTTGCCATTCTTTCAGGTTCTATACATTAGAAACATGGAATTAGGTTGAAGATCTAAAGTCGAAAGAAAAAAACAATTGGCCCAAGACTATGTAGGAGAGCTGAAATTTGAATTCAAGTTTCTGAGTCTATAACCCATCATATTTTCCCATACTACAACAGATTCCTAACATTTGATGACTTCCCTAATATTTTTATATAAGAGTTATTGATATTTCACAAATATCCTTTCATATTCTCAGGGATAATATTTAATTCCCTTGTGAAGCAATTAAAAAGTAGCACAAACAATTTTAACTTTTTTCAACTTAAAGTTATCTTAATTTTTAGACACTTGAAAAATAATCTTTATATTTTAGAATAGTTATCAATTTACAAAAAGGAATGAAAATAGTAGAATAGCTCCCATATATACTCCACATGCAGTTTCTCCTGCTGTTAGCACCTTACATTAGTATAATATGTTTGTTATAATTAATGAACCAGTGTCGATGTACTACTAGTAACTGAAAAGCCAACGGTTTCTTCAAAGTTATTTAATTGTTTACCTAATGTTCATTTTGTCTCAGATGCCCATCCAGGTTACCACATTACATTTAGTTGTCGTGTCTCCCTAGGCTTCCCTTAGCTATGACATTTTCCCTGATTTTCTTGACTTTTAGTGATCTTGGACACTTTGAGAATTATTGATTTAGTGTTTTGTAGCATGTTCTTCAATTAGGATATTTCTCTATTTCTCTTTTATTTTGTTATTATTAAACTATAATAATGGTTTTGATAGCAGGAAGCCTACAGAGGGAAAGTATAATTCTAATCCAATCAGATGAAGGACATATGCTGTTTTATTTTAATTTCCAAAGTTTTATCTTTTTTAGAAACAGGCTCTCAAATTGTTGCCCAGGTTGGAGTGCAGTGGGGCAATCATAGCTCACTGCAGCCTTGATCTTCTGAGCTCAGACAATCCTCATGCCTCAGCCTCCTGAGTAAAGTAGCAGGGACTACAACTGCAAGCCATGACAACAAATTTTTTTTTTTTTTTTTTTTTTTTTTTTTTTTTTTGTTTTTTTTTTTTTTTTTTTTTTTTTTTTTTGTAGAGATGAGATCTTTCACTGTTTCACAGGCTGATTTCAGACTGCTGGCCTCAAGTGATCGATCCTCTCACTTCAGCCTCCAAAACTGCTGAGTCACCACACCTGGCTCCATATGCTATGTCACTGACAATGTTACCTTTGTTCACCTGGTTGAGGTAGTGTTTCAGGTTTCTCCAGTGAAATGAATCATTTTTTTTCTCCCTTTTCATACAGCACCCTTTGGAAGGCTGTCACTAAGTACAGCCCATATTTAAGAGGTAAGAGTTATGGCCACATTTAAAGGGTGGCTCTTTGAGGGAGAAGTATTGCTATTTTTTTCTAATTATAAAAATACCAAATGCAGATTATAGAACACTTTATAAAAGGAATGAAAAATGAACAAAAATATCTATAATCAAATACATGCATGTTACATAATATCAGTGATTCCTGTGTGCCAGTTGTGTAACACAGATGACATTTATTAACTTTATGTTACATTATGAGAAATTTACTTTTCAAAATGCTCTTTCAAATTATGAGAAACTTAAAAAAGAAGTTTGGGGTTCATCTGTTATTTGCAGCTGTCTAAAATGAAATCATTTTTAGCACAGCTAGAACAACCTCAGTTTCAGGCATTACAGGCAACTGTTTCTACCTGGATCAAAACTGACATGATTTTGTTTTTGTCATATTTTCAGGAACATGTTTATTTTTTACAGTAATGCTGACCTTCAAATTTTAATTTTAAAGCTTTTGTTTTAAACAGTCTTAATTCATTGTAAAAATGAAATTGTAAAAGTAAAATTAAAAACATATAAGCAAATAGCAATACAGATTGTATATATAAAGGCAAAAATAGGGATGACAAATATTTGAGAAATATTAATTTATCATAAGGGGTAGCAAACTAGGCCAGGTGTGGTGGCTCATACCTAGAATTCCAGCACTTTAGGAGGCCGAGGCTGGTGGATCAGTTGAGATCAGAAGTTCCAAATCAGCCTGACCAACATGGTGAAACCCTGTCTCTACTAAAAATACAAAAATTAGCTGCGCATGGTGGCAGCTTCCTGCAATCCCATCTACTCAGGAAGTTGATACAGGAGAATCACTTGAACCTAGAAGGTGGAGGTTGCAGTGAACCGATATCATGCAACTACATTCCAACCTAGGCAATAAGAGTGAAACTCCATCTAAAAAAAAAAAAGAGGTAGCAAACTATATAAAATAAACTATATAAACTGCGGTGCAGATACGTCTTAAAGTGTGTGAGCTTCTGTGTAAATATTAATTTTCTCCTCGTGCGTGGCTGTAGAAACAATTTTATCAAAAATGTATTATAAAAGTCATGGTTTTTGGTTTCAAATAGTGATATGTCAAGGAATCTATAAAATACTTGGTAGAAAGAAATAGTTACACATTTGTTTATTGTCCATTGAGTGCACATTAAAGTTCTTCATATTTTTAGGTCTAGAAACCATTCCTTTCTGTTCTTTCTTGAAAAAGAAAGAAAAGAATGATTTCTATGAATTTCGTATGTCACAGTCCAGAAAAAAGACAGTGGTGCTATTACTCACAATGTCATGTCTTTTCAATATGGCTGCTTGTATTTGAGCCATATAGATTTTCTTGTCCCTTAAGTCCCCTAACACCATTTATTTAATACTGGTTACACTATTACACAAGCTGCTGCCTCATTCATTGTAGCACTTCAGAATGCTACCTACCAATGACTTTTTCTCAGAATTTGTTACTCTGCTGTCATTGTTGATGACCATGAGGGCAAATATTACCCAAAGTATGAAGGAACATGTAAAATATATCATTTAAAAAATAAAATGTTGGGTTAAATGTTCCTTTTGGGTTTTATTGTATAAATATAGAAGGCAACTTCCAACTGTGTTTTTTCTTTAACACTTTAGTTGTTAGCATTCTTAAATGTGATCTCTTTGAATGTTGGCCATACCCTGCTTTTCAGGTACCCACAACCAACAAGGAGAAAAGGTGAGAAATCCATTGCCTTAGTGAGTAGTGGGGTCCAGTTTCTGCAAGGAATGTCTATTCTATTATTTTCAGTATAGCTCAAGACCAATCTGTGAGGATTTTATTTCACCTCTACATTAATCAGCAAGAGAGGACATCAATTGTAAGAGCCCATGGGTTTGAAAAGCTCTCAGAAAAGACAGATCAGCTACCCTATCAGGGCTATTCGGATTACTGCCTGAGTGCATGGTTCAGAGTGTAGGGATGTGAGGTGATGACTATGCTTGGTGCCAGGGTAGGGAAACACACAGGTGAAGGAAGCCTGCTGCCCCCTACACACTTCCTTGGAGGCTGCACATAGTGGGGACAAGGACAAGCAAAAGCCCAAACAAGGGCCCACCCATGCATGTCGCTCAAGCTTATGATAAACCAACAAACGAAAGGTCTGATCTTATCTGTGTCTGCTGTGTCACTCAAAATCAGAGAGAATGAGAGAATTTGAAGTGCAAATACAGGAATGGATTTTCAAGAAAGGAATTGTAGAAAAATTTACAGTTGGAGTTCTGTGGCAGTTCATCACCTGCCAGATCATCAGAGGATCTCAGTATACACATAGACTTTTCAAAGCTTTATTATTATCATTATTAATTATACTTCAAGATCTGGGGTACATGTGCAGATTATGAAGGATTGTTACATAGGTATATACACATGCCATGGCGGTTTGCTGCATCCATCCCCTTGTCATCTACGTTAGGTATTTCTCCTAATGTTAGCCCTCCCAAATCCCCCACCCCCTGCTATCCCTGCCCCAGCCTCCCATCCACCTACACGCCCCAGTGTGTGATATTCCCCTCCTTGTGTCCATGTGTTCTCACTGTTCAACACCTGACATGAGTGAGAATATGCAGTGTTTGGTTTTCTGTTCTTGTGTAAGTTTACTGAGAATGATGGTTTCCAGCTTCATCCACGTCCCTACAAAGGACATGAACTCGTTTTCTATGGCTGCATAGTATTCCATGGTGTATCTGTGCCACATTTTCTTTATCCAGTCTATAATTGATGGGCATTTGGGTTGGTTCCAAATCTTTGCCATCATAAACAGTGCTGCAATGAACATAGGTGTGCATGTGTCCTTATAACAGAAAGATTTATAATCCTTTGGGTATATACCCAATAATGGGATTGCTGGGCCAAATGGTATTTCTAGTTCTAGATCCTTGAGGAATCACTACACTGTCTTACACAATGGTTGAACTAATTTACACTCCCACCAACAGTGTAAAAGTTATTCCTATTTCTCCACATCCTCTCTAGCACCTGTTGTCTCTAGATTTTTTTAATGATCACCATTCTAATTGGCATGAGATGGTATCTCAATGTGTTTTTGATTTGCATTTCTCTAATGACTGGTGATGATGAGCTTTTTTCATGTTTGTTGGATGCATAAATGTCTTCTTTTGAGAAGTGACTATTAGTAGCCTTTGCCCACTTTTTGTTGGGCTTGTTTGTTTTTTTTTTTCTTGTAAATTTGTTTAAGTTCTTTTTAGATTCTAGACATAGCCCTTTGTCAAATGGGTAGATTGTAAAAATTTTTTCCCCATTCTGTTGGTTGCCAGTTCACTCTGACAATAGTTTCTTTTGCTGTGCAGAAGCTCTTATATTTGGATATGAGTTTAATTTCTATTCCATAATATACTGGATTTGTTCTATTTTTAGAACATGTAAGTTCAACTCTACTAGGGCCGCTTTTAAGCCGTATTTATATTTTTGACACTTGCATTCTCATTTATACCCTTAAGAAGGTATTTGTAAAATATGGACAAGTTTCAGGATTCAACCCTATCCTTGATACTATTCTGTAAGTTACTGATTTTCATATTTTGAAACTTACTGATCCCTTAATTGACAATCAGTCTCAGAGCAATAGTCTTCTAGTTGAGGCATTACTTCTCAGCACTTTTGGGATAATTGTTTTCTATTGAGGAATGATTATTTAGTCTATTAGCCTATTCTACAGAGGAATAATTTGGAATATGGCATATGTATTATGAATTTTCTTTAGGCTATATTAGTCAATGTATAATGATTAATAAAGAATACTTTCTTAACTTTATAACAGTTTAATATCATGAATATTTACCTTTAGAATTTTATCCTATTGACCACTTTCACATGAATTTTGTTAAGCAGGTCCAACATCATAATGTATAACAGTTTTTTCACTAAAATGAACATATTTGAATTATTTTGTTATAATCATAAAAAGTAGATAACTAGAGCTCAAAAGCAAACACATTTCTATTAGCTATTAAAGAAATTATTATTAGAACAAGAAAATGGATGTATAATTTTGTAATTCAGTTTGCTCTTAATATGATATTGAAAATAATCTGTTTTCACTTTGTCGTCTATGAATTACACATATATATGTATCACTTTTTATATTTAAACACAATGTATTTAATAATTTTAACATATGGCATTCCAAGTTTGGGCATAACCAAATGATAGTAAATGGGCTCTGAATTATTGTTTAATAATAACTAAAAAAGTGAAAACATAAAGTTGAAATAAACATGATGTAAATGCTGTATCAAAAAGTAGGAGAATGGGCTGGGTGCGGTGGCTCATGCCTGTAATCCCAGCACTTTGACTTCGGGAGGCCGAGGCAGGCATATCACAAGGTCAGGATTTCAAGACCAGCCTGGCCAATATGGTGAAACCTCGTCTCTACTAAAAATACAAAAATTAACTGGGTGTGGTGGCGCACACCTGTAGTCCCAGCTGAGGAAAATTGCTTGAACCCAGGAGGCAGAGGTTGCAGTCAACCGAGATCATGGCATTGCACCCAAGCCTGGGTGAGAGAGTAAGATTCCATCTCAAAAAAAGAAAAAAAGTTGGAGAATGAATATATGTACATACAGGCTTATATACATGTTTTGTATTTGTGTATATGTGTTCACACAGATATATATATATATATTCATAGTGACTTCTATCAGAGCCATTATAATGTAGTACAAGAAAAACTTAATTTTAATATCTAATGTGTACAAGTTGAGCAAGATATTTAATATGACTATATCTTACTTTTGTACTTTGTAATTTTTTTACATACTTAAATGACATTTAGGTTACAAGAAATACATTTTCAAAATTCAATTTCTCTTTCTTTTCCAGTTCCAACCCATTTTCAAAGCTTCTCCTTTCACATTGCTTTTGTTTTTCCATCTCTCTACTCACATTTGGAGCTAGATATGCCCCACTCACCTCTACTGGACTAGATTTCATCACATACCTCTTTTCTCATCTATGGCTTCAAACATTATCTATTAATCACATCCTTCAGCATAGACTCATGCCACAGAATGGGAGAAAATATTTGCAAAATACCTATCTGATAAAGTACTTTTACCCAAAATACACAAATAAATCTTAAATTTTAACAATATAAAACTAGCAACCTTATTAAAAGTAGTCAAAAGACCTGAACATACACCTCACCAAAGATATACAGATGGCAAAGAAGCATGTGAAAAGACATTCAACATCATATGGAATTAGGGCATTGTAACTTAAAACAATAATGAAATACATACAAACATACACTCTTGTGCATACACATACAACCTGAGAGACTTTTATATGTTTACAATTTAGGAATACTGAATTGGAGAAGTTCAGAAGTTTATAGGAAATATTATGAGCTTTGCAGTTTGGTGAATAGAAACTCTTCCCCTTTACTAATTAGAGGACTGTTTGGTCAAACTATTCAATGTCTTTAAGACTGAGTCTTCTCCTAACAAATAGGTATAATAATTTATATCCTGCAAATTGTCAGAATAATATAAGCTTTATGTATATTTTGTAGTGAAAGGAGTGAGTCAGTTTGCTTTAAGCAGACAGTAAGGGAAGGGTCCCTGGAGAACCTCAGACCCACCCCACTGTGCTTTACAACAGTGTTTTGTGCAGATAAGGGAACTTGTATAGGGGTCTTGTCTAAGACTGCCTGCAGTGCACTAAGGACCTGTATGCATACTGGGGGAATAGGGTGAAGCCACCAGGAATTTGTGCCGTATATGAATAGGGAACCTAGCTCCATCAGCTTATATATAAAATCCTTGGTATTTAACTGTGAAAGGGGAAAACCGAAACATGCTTTCAGGACCCCTCTCTTTGCTGAGACCTTTCCTTTTGCTTTTTAAATTCTACTCTACTCACTCTCTGGTGTCCCCTCACCCAATTTTTCCTGGATGTGAGACAGGAACATGGATCTAACTGAGCGAAAGGAACAAAAATCCTGCATCAGTAACGCATAATAGGGATCTCGCAAGTGGAAGTTTCTACCAAATATATAAAGATTTATGTATTGTTCATCATATATACATATATGTGTATATATACACATTTATGTTCACATATGTGTATATGTGTGTGGGTGTGTATACACATATACATATGTATGCCTAACATAAATGATAATCTTAAATCCTAAAATCAACTCATCTGGCAGATTCTGTTTCCTTTATTTTGCAAGAGAGAAAAAGAGTTTCAGAATTATTGAATGACCTGCCTTGGGCTGCACCATGGGGTACTAGAGTTGGGATTCAAATCCCATCCAACTGGCCCCAGAATCAGAGCTTCTTACTTTACACTCTCCTGCCTTCTACTATATCTCTTCTCTGATCATCTCTGTATGACAGGTGAAACACTAAGGCAAAACTTGGCCTAAATCGAGCTCAGTTAGGAACATGTCTTTGGAAATGTGACCAAATGTACACATCCTTAAATGACCTTGAGAACGCTCTAAGTATTAATTTTGAAGTTACACAAAAATCTTAGCAAGTAAGTGATTAACAAATCGGGAATCTCTCTCTACACATGCACGCATGCACATACACACATACACACATGTCTTTATCTACTTTTATATTTATACCTTTATTCCTATATCTGTATGGTTACAGACAGTCAATACTCCTCATTCATGAAGTCTTTTATCTGTGCTTTAAAAATGTAAGGAATGATACCTACTAGCCACCACTCTAGAATCTGTTCTCATATTTGAAACATATGGAAAGGATCACACTAAGAAAAAAATTCAAATTAAAGTTAAAATAGTTACTACAGCTTAATCCTCTGTCAGATATTATTAATTTTGTCACTCCTCAATAGCATAGAGCATGTAGTAGATTTTTCAGTTTTTAATGGATGAGGCTAAAATATTTGTTTAAGCCCTTGTCACTAAGAAGTAGATAAACTAGAGTACTTTTAAGGGCAGATTTAAGCCTCTTTTCTTATTATCCCCTAACTTTCCTCATTTAGCTACAAAATTGGGTCAGATTCAAGGGTAAGGTGATTTACAACTAGGAATGGCTGAAGCTCTACAAATTTGAGGACCCAGATTAGGTCAAATTTGTTAAGGATAAGAATTTCAAAGAGGTTGAAAAGATCTGCACATATAGATCCAATGTGGCTGTTTTTCTCTACCAAATAAATCAAGAAAATACAAACCAATACTTAATCTCCACATCTCTAATACATCATGGAAATGCTAACAAACAAAATAATATAGCATCCTAAATACATAAATATTTGCATCTGAGATTCATTTCTGACTTAAGAAGTCCTTGGATCTGTTTCCTGGGACAGCAGGCTCTGGGAATTAAGAAAGAAATACTTTCACTTACTTTCTCTTTCTTGTATTTTCTAGACAACTTGCTCATCTTTAATTATGTATTTCCTAGAACTACAGTGGCAAGATTCATAGTCCTGGGTGTTGGATATTTGTGGTAGGAGCAAACAGCCTACAGTCGTAAAAGCTTGCAACACATTCCCCATGGAAGCGGGTGTTGGGTGAAGGACTCTAGTCCAGTCTAGCTCATTAGAATGCTCTTTTAACATTTGGGGCCAAACCTTTGAATAGTTACAGAGGACTGTCTTCTCCCATTCCCACTTATTATTGATATGCACATATATTTCCCTCAGGATATGGGAAGAAATGCTTCATCAGGTATATCATTTGGTTGTTCCAGGATCTACTGACGAACTTGCCATTTCTAGGTGCCATTTATATGTATATCCATACTAATATTAAAATTACATCTTAGCATTCACATTGAGCCTGTGTGAACTTGATATTTTTTCTATGATTTTCTTTCTTCAGAATTATCAGTAGTATTTTGATATCTTATATTAGCAGTCCTCCACTCTCTTCTCAGGATATTAATTTAAAGCTTTTACATTCTAATTACTTCTTTTCTGTAGTCAAAATGTGTTCTGGGATAAGGGGCTCTCAGTCTAATGTTAATATAATTCTTTAGCTATGGCATAAGAGGTTCACAGGTCTAAATACTATCTAAAATTTTGCGAAATTTGTGTTTTTGTGTCTGTTTGTGCATTTAATATTACTTTGTAATAGAATCCAGAGATTTTATGATATTATTAACAATTACCATGAACCCTCCTAAGAATTTTCAGTATCAGGGCTTTATAAAATGTATAGCAATGAAAAAGAAAAAATGAAACTGTAGTATAACAAAAACAATAATAATCTCTACCATTTATTGTGTTCTTAACATATTTTAAGTAGTATGCTGGGGGCATTATATGCATAATCTGATTAATTTTTATAATAAACTAGTGAAGGTTTTAAAGGAAGATTAAGAAACTGATTCTCAGAAAGATTAAGTATCTCCCTTAAAGGTTCATGCTAATTAGTGTCAGTGACATAATTACACAAAGTTCTACCTGCCTAGTGCCTATTTCCTCAGGATATCATACTAATAACCTCATTCATGCATTGGCTAAATGACTTGCACAATTTTATATATTCTCTCTTCTAGGACAGGTGACAGATATGTGTATTAGGCCTAGAACAAAAGTTTTATTTAGCTATTTAGGGAGTGGGCATTGATTATAGTCTTGAGTTTTACCACTCTCCTCCAAGTTGACTCAGACTAAATAGCAGTATATAGATCAAATTTTGGTCAAATATCAACATTATTCCAAATTAAATACCTGTGACCTCTTTATAAGTAGAAAATTATGTATGTCATTTTTAAGAGTAGCTTTTATTAGGAAGATATATGAATGTATGTCCAATAGTTGAAACTGTTAAAAATTCAAGCAAGGAATTAACTTGGTCATCTTTTCCATGTTGGCTACTTTAAGAGTCATTAGATTATTTCAGAAGGACCAAAACATATTCCAGGGTTAGCCACTAGCTGCATTACTTTGTATATCATACTAAAGTATTTTTTGATACTCACTTTTTTCAACTATAAAGAATAAAATTATTGAACCAGGTAATCATTTTTTTCCCTTTTCTTTCCAATGAAAATGAGTTGTCCCAACTTCTGCAATCTCTCTCTCTTGCTCGATCTCTGTGACCAAATTACTTACTGCAGCAACGACATTGTAAAAATTACCTTTTATTCTTTTAGCATCTGAATAGAAGCTTACACTGAATGCATATCTTCTTTCTCTTAAACTATCTGTGTCTGAGTGTCTGAATATATATGCCAACTAAAAATAAGCACTAAGCACTTTGGAGGCACATTTTGCCTATTTAGCCTGATAAATGACGTCCATAGTAAGTGCTTGCTGCCCTTCACAATTTTCTCCTCTAAGATAAGACCTATAAAATAATAGACTACATAAATAATTTGAAGTTTTAGTATAATTTCCTAAATTGTGAAATATTGTGTATAGTCTATTTACATTAGAAAAAATAAAATCAGGCAAAATAATCTCTTAGAACTCTACTGAGATGACAAAATGGATTGTATGACGTGGGTCTTTTTATCCACAAATCCTTCAAGGATGAATTAAAATGCTATACAATTTTAACTTAAGGTCCTAAATTTGGAAAAAGGTCTTTAACAATTAGTAATAAAATTAACTCACAATTGAAAATTATTCATATATATGCAAATATCCTAAATTATCTGAGAGATTTTCTTAAACATAGTGTTAGGTCCAGTGATTATTTAGATATGTGAAATGAATTTGAAAAAATCGAGTGGCTTTTGAAATTCACATGTTCTGGTGTATATGTACATGCACATAAGAATATGCTCATGTGTCTCACATGATTTCTTGAATTTTTCTGTCTGCTATAAAATTTCATATCATTTTTCATAGTGTCATGCAAAATATTGTAGGATTCATTCAGGACAGGGTTATATTCTGAAGAAAGGCAATAATCATCATATTGACTAAGGAGCTAATGATTGTTAATATGATTGACAACTAGAAAAAAATGATAAAGAAGTGTTGATTATTTGGTAAGATATAAAACAAACACACCAGCAAATAACAGTAAATTTTCTTCCTAGTGAATATTTATTGAGGACCTCTTGTCAGATCTTGTGCAGGCAGAAATCATTTGACCATGGAAACAACAGCTGAAGCGCTATTCATCTGTAGCAGTGGCAGAGGAATGTCAATTTCTGTAATTATTCTGGAAAATTCAAAAAGCATTGGTTCTATCTGTCTATGCTAAAATGTAATTTATGATATCCATTACATGTAATACTTTGCATCAGCAGTACAAAGAGCGAGAATTACTCACTCAGGGCTGTAAATAGTGACGACAATGACATCAAGTGCATTGGGGAATAGAGTGTGTCATTGAAAGTGAGGGTCAGGAAAGGATCTAGGCAAGGGCAAATAGATTAGAAAAGAAAGTATGGTCATCTAGATAGATGAAGTGTCTTTTATAAGAAACTCTAATCTACTAGAGACTCCACAGTTAATGTATCATTTATAGCCAACACAAGGAAGAGAAAATTAGCAAGGGAAAAATGATACTGAAATATTCATAGCCAAATTTCTAGCTGTGCTTTATCACCCACATTTGTGGATGAGAGTTAATTTTATGCATTATTGTTAATAAAATTACCTCATGGATAATCATAAATATATGACTATATCTTAAATTGCGAATATATTATCTGAATTTTATAGAGGTCATATTTAGATGAATTTAACTTAGTATAGAGGCTTTCTTAAGATAATTTATTTCTTTTATATTTGGGTAAATTAATGATCTTCTTGATTTATATTTTCTTAAAATAAATGTGTCCCTACAGAGGAGTAAAAGTTGTAAACTTGTCATTATTTAGAACTGCAGAAAGAGCATGTAACATGATTATGTTTTTTTTTGTTTGTTTGTTTGTTTTTTTCAAAAATCAAGAGTTAAGCCTTGGCTACATATGACAGAAAATTTCTATCATCTATGCAAATAAATAAAAATATAGTTAAGTCATTTTATCTGATGTTTAAAAAATATTTAAGTTGCATAAATATACATCATATGGTAAGTTTATGAATGTATTTTTAAGGCTTTATGACCAAAGCTAATATTTGGGCAAGTAACATCTTCCATAAAGATGTTACTTATTTTTCCATTGTCTAATTTTTCAGAATTTGCTAGGTGGTTACATGGATAGAGATATTCAGATGGAACATTGAAATTAATTTTTTATTTTATAATTTTGCCTGAAATATTGTCCTATTAAATCATCATTACATAATTAAAACATGCTGTATAGCTTTATTCTTTGTAACTTTTTAACCTAATAATCATATAATTATGTTATGAACAGATTCTATCCCACATGGTTGTTATGTTCTATCAAGAAATTTTCACATTATACAGAGGAAATAATAGTACACTGGGACACTTAGGTAATCTTGGTGTTTTCTAATTATTAATTTGTTGGAGTTGTCAGTTTCACACTTTGTGCACTTTCAAATGATTATTAATTCTTGGAGCTTAGACACCATTCCCCAGGCATGGAATTCACTGATAGCTTTATTGGAGTCTAAGATTATCCCATGGGTTAGAGATTTATAACTGGTAAGTCAACGTACTCCAGCAGGTTGTGCAAAGATCGCTCTGTAGGTAAAGTTAAAATAAGTGTTTGATCATGTTCATACATGGAACAAATTAAGATGAACATGAAGAATATTCTCTTGTGTCCTAATTCTTAGTGTCTGGAGAAAAATAATGTAAACATTGTGAAATTCAACAATGAGTTTCACAAGGCAATAGAACTTGGTAAAAATAAAACAGTGTAACTTGTATTTACATGTATGCCTTCAGTATAAGAGAGTGCAACTCTTATAAAAATCTACAAAGTGTAGCAGAAAGTGTACTTTTACAATAAAAAAGTATAGTATTTAGACTTAACAGTGCAAGACACAAGGTGTTATTACTGGATTCAATTTCAGACTCAACTGATTTACACCTATGTAAATTTAGTCAATATTTGCAAACTCCCTGTAAGCCTGCTCACTTAAAAAAGAAATCTGTGCTGTGGATTATTATTCTTCCTTCTGGATCTATGACCCTAAAATAAGTCAAAAAATTTGCCCAGATCTCATTATTTCTTCTGTAAAATGGTATGCCATCAATATTTTAGTGATGTGAGGAGGATAAAGTAAATTATTATAAATAGAAGGGTTTTGAATTGTGCAATCACTTTGCAATTTTTTTATTCCAGACAATAAGTGAAAATTCCAACTGACTGGCCCCAGGGGTGCCATTAGTAGCCTTGAGTCAAGGAAAGTTAATTGACCCAATTGGGAATTTAAACCCATTTTCTGACTTCATTAGCACAATTCTCTTGACAGCTGGGTTAACTGGCCATAGACCCAAGCTGACAAAAACAGAGTTGCTATGTACTGTAGCAATAAACTGACATATTGAAAATCATTTCTGTAAGAAGCAGTTTTGAAGTATTTTACTTTCATATTATCTATCTCATAAACTAAAATCTATAGTGATTATTGTCAAAGTCACCAAGTAAACAACACAGTCTTGTAGCCTTGACTATTCTTTTATATAGTTTTTTTGTTTTTTGTTTTTTTTTTTAAGTCAGAGTCGCACGCTGTCACCTAGGCTGGAGTGCAATGGCACAACTGGCTCACTGCAATCTCTGAACCTCTGCCTTCTGGGTTCAAGTGATTCTCCTGCCTCAGGCTCCTGAATAGCTAGGATTATAGGCACCCACCACCATGTCTGGCTAATTTTTGCAGTTTTAGTGGAGACGGTGTTTCACCATGTTGATTAGGCTGCTCTTGAACTCTTGACCACATGATCCACCAGCCTCAGCCTCCTAAAGTGCTGGGATTACAAGTGTGAGCCACTGTGCCTGGATGTATGTAGTTTTAAATAGTTATTAATAATATCTTTTTAGAAAACATCAACACACACATTGAAGCACAAAGCACAAGTCTTCTCAAGGAAAGAACAACAGCAACAAAAACTGATTGAAAAGTTTCCAAGTTAAAAGAAAGAACTTTTTTGTTTACCTTCTCAAAATTTAAAACTGGATGAACAGAAATAAATTTAATTTTCCAACAGTTCACTCCATTTATGGAGATCGATCATATAGAATTGAGCATAAAGAAGATATTTTATATTTCATAAATATTTTATAAAAAAAATAAAAGTTCTGAATCATTGCTATAAATAAAATTAGTGATAGCAACAATATATTATCTAAAAAATGGAAGAATTCTTTAAATTGAGATTTTGGTGCCTTTTTTATTATTTAGATTTGTTTGAAAGTCAGTATTGAAGAAGACAATCAACTCTGATTTTATTTCTCACATCAAAAATTCTGAAGAAAATGAAAGATGATGAGATAAAATAGAAGTGTAACATCATCAATTTAAACAGTATGCATTAACTTCTATCATAGTAAATATACATCATTCTATTTGCTAAGTTGTTTTGAGTATGTTAACATTTCCAATGAATGATTTATTTCTGGTTCTGACAATATGATGAACAGGTTAAACTTTTATGGGGTAGACATGAGGGAAAATCTAAGGTTTCTACTATGGAAAAGTGAAGCAAAGACCTAAACAAATCTGTGTTTCCTAAAAGACAATGCCTCAAGTGGACAAACTAAGCATGAAAAGAAGAAACATTTTATAGAGGAAGAGAAAATAAGTCTACTTTCTAACAGTTCCTAATTTCAAGCTGAGTTTCACACAGCATTGCAACCAATGATCGCAACACTTGTGTCCATCTAAAAATACACAGATAAAAATTAAAATAAATCTTGTCCTAGATTTGTAAGACTATGAGGAATCTGTCAGAAGCAACTACAAATAATTTCTTGGGAAATGAGGATTAAATTTTTAACAAATTCCTACCCATAATGTGCAAATATTATAAACTCATCACTAAAGATCACAAAATTATATGTTAAAGTCATCCTTTGTAATTGAGAGTTGTAAGGAACAAGAAACTGCAAAATGGTACTATAGATATTGGAATTACCATATTCAGAATAAAAATATATTAACATAATTTGAGATATAAAATAAGGTATACAAATATTAAATATGAAATAGAGTGTCAATATGTCTAGTAAATATTTATAAAAGATAATAAAATGTTTTCTAAAAATTTATATAAGTATACACATAGTATCTGAAAGTGAAATTCAATCCAGAATTAAAGAGTATATTATGTTCTATAAAATATAGAATTGGCATCCTTTTAATAGATGAATTATGTAGAATGTAGCATAGAGAGACAAGAAGATAGTAAACATGGATGTGTTGAGACATGATTGATGGAGTAAGACCAATCAGATTAAAAACTGAGGTTGGATGCATGATAATAGTGAGAATGGAGAAAGGGAAATTTTCAGAAATACAATGGTGTAATTTCCTTTTTGCACCGTTCTCTTGTACCTTGTCCCTTCTTCAGCCTTCTCTTTAAACTTATGAAATACCAAACTACTAAAGTGCTAATACTAAAGTACAGATGAGGTAGGCATCTCCAGCTGATTGGAACATAAAGAATGTCCACATTGGGAGTGTGGGGAGGAAACAAACCAAACTTTAGAATCCTGAGTGATATGAGGACAGCAACAACATGGGGGGGATGGTAATATAGAGAAATATTTATTAAATAGATGCATGAATGCATGAACTATATTTAGAGCATTCCTGGCTCTTAAAAAGATAGTTAGAAACAGGGAAAGGGAGAAAACTAGAATGAGCTCTATGGTGCTAGATTAGATTTGGCTATATCTATGTGCTTTTGTGATTTTGATGGCAGATAAATAATAGATGAATTAAATAGACTGACAGATAATCATATATGCAGATATAAATGCTATCAAATATAAATTTCCTAAATCTTTCACCAAGAGAGCTAGGAGAAGCACCATCCCAGTAGCAAGAAGCCTACCAAATATTTGAATTTTGGCTTCTAAGTACATCCTCTTTTAAAAGGAACCAAGGCTTCTTGGATAAATGGCTGACACAGAAATTGGCACATAAACGTGCGCGATGATCCAGGAACAACTTCTTGTGCCAGATAGAAATCACTCAAAGAAAAATATAAGGTCAAAAGCATATAGAAGATGAAGATATTTCTATCAGCCAAATCTGGAGATATTTGAGAATCAAAATAATAATTACAGTAATGGATTATAATACATCAAGTAAAATAGAGACATATGAATCTAAAGTTACATAAATAGAAAGTTTTAAAAAGAACCACATATTTACATAGTTTCAAAGCAACTCCTCAAAAAATATTTATTATTTACGAAGGAAAAAAATTTATGACATTTGAGTGGTCATTAGACAGAAAACATCTTATTATAGCAATTGAAGTCACCATAGCTACTACTAATGGGACAAATCTAAATTGTGCACCACCAAATAAGATGCAATGAGAAGAACACAGCATCAATTCTGTAATATTGCTGCTGAAGAGGCATAAAGCTACATCATATAATGAAAAGAACATTGAACAAATCTAAGTTGAGAAACATTCAATAAAAATAACTGTCCTGGATGGGGAAATCCAAGATGGCCAAATAGGAACAGCTCTGGAGTGCACTTACAGGTGAGAACAATGCAGAGGGTGAGTGATCACCACGTTTCCAAATGAGGCTTTACTGCCCACAGACCAGGATATTCCTGGGCTGAAAAACACCACAAGATTCCAGCATGGCTGCTTCAGCCAGCGCCGTGGGTTTCTGCACAGAAACTTACACAAATCCGAGTGGCTGATTCAACTGGTGCCTGGAATGCCTGGAAGACAGAGCCACCCATTTAACCAAAAAAGAGAGGCTGAAACAAGGAGCCAGGTGATCTGGCTTGGCAAGTCCCACCCCCACAAAGACCAGCAATCTGAAATGCTCTGGATTGAGAGTATTGCAGCAAGCACAACTAGACCCGGGATGGTCCAGTTTGGTGGGGGGGAGGGGGAGAGGGCATCCATCATTACCAAGGCAGTCTGCCATAACCAAGGAAGTCTGCCATTACCAAGGCAGTCCACCATTACCCAGGCAATGCTCCATTACTGAGGCAGTCTGCCATTACTGAGGCAGTTCTAACTGTACCTCTGTAAACAAAACTGCACGGAAGTTTACACAGCAGATGGGCAGAGTCTGTGGCAGCTCAGCAATGCCTCTGCTGACAGACTGTGACTAGACTACCTCCTTGCTGGGCAAGGCATCTCTTAAAAAGGCAGCAGCACATCAGGAAGTTATAAGTAAAGCCCCACCTTCCCCAGACAGAGCACCTGGAAGAAGAGGTGGTTGTGAGTTCTGCTGCAGCAGACTTAAAGGTGCCTGCTCAGCAGCTCTGAATGGAACAACGGAGATCCCAGCACAGCACTTGAGCTCCTATAAGGAACAGACTGTCTCCTCAAGCAGCTCCCTGGCCCCTGTATATCCAAAGAGACACCTTATAAAGGATAGTTCAGGCTGACACCTGGCAGGTACCCTTCTGGGATAAAGATAACAGAAGAAGAAACAGGCAGAAAGCCTTACTATTCTTCAGCCCCCATGACTGATCCCCAGGCAAGCAGGATCTGGAGTGCTTGGACCTCCAGCACTCCTGCAACAGAGTGGCCTGACTCTTAGAAAGAAAACTAAAAAACAGAAAGAAATAGCTTCAACATCAACAAAAAGGAGGTCCACTAAGAGACCCCATCCGAAAATCACCAACTACAAAGACCACAGGTAGATAAATCCACGAAGATGGGAAGAAAGCAGAACAAAAAGGATAAAAACACCAAAAACCAGAATGCCTCTCCTCCTCAAGGGATCACAACTCCTCACCAGCAAGGGAACAAAGCTGGATGGAGAATGAATCTGATGAATTGACAGAAGCAGGCTTCGGAAGGTGGGTAATAACAAACGTCTCTGAGCTAAAAGAACATGTTTTAACCCAATGCAAAGAAACTAAGAACCTTGAAAAAAGGTGAGACAAAATGCTAATGAGAATAAACAGCTTAGAGAAGAATATAAATGACCTGATGGAGCTGAAAAACACAACACGAGAACTTCATGAAGCACACACAATTTCAATAGCTGAATTGACTAAGCAGAAGAAAGGATATCAGAGACTGAAGATCAACGCAAGGAAATAAAATGAGAAGGAAGATTAGAGAAAAAAGAGTGAAAGAAATGAACAAAGCCTCCAAGAAATATGGGATTATGTGAAAAGACCTAACCTACACTTGATCAGTGTACCTGAATGTGAGGGAGAGAATGAATCCAAGCTGTAAAACAATCTTCAAAATATTATCTAGGATAACTTCCCCAACTAGCAAGGCAGGCCAACATTCAAGTACAGAAAATACAGAGAACACCACAAAGATATTTCTCAAGAAGAGCAACCCCAAGGCACATAATCCTCAGATTCACCAGGGTTAAAACGAAGGAAAAAATGCTAAGAGCAGCCATACAAAAAGGCCGGATTACCCACAAAGGGAAACCCATCAGACTCACAGCAGATCTCTCAGCAGAAACCGTACAAGCCAGAAGAGAGTGGGGGGCAATATTCAAAATCATTAAGGAAAAGAACTTTCAACCTAGAATTTCATATCCAGCCAAACTAAGCTTAATAAGTGAAGGGGAAATAAAATCCTTTATGGACAAGCAATTGCTGAGAGACTTCATCATCACTAGGCCTGCCTTATAAGAGCTCCTGAAAGAAGCACTCAACATGGAAGGGGATAACCTGTACCAGCCACTCCAAAAACTTATCAAATGGTAAAGACTATTGACACAATGAAGAAACTGCAACTAACGAGCAAAACAACCAGCTAGCATCAAAATGGCAGGATCAAATTCATGCATAAAAATATTAACCTTAAATGTAAATGGACTAAATGCCCCCAATCAAAAGACACAGACTGGCAAATGGGATAAAAAGTCAACACTCATCAGAGTGCTGTATTCAGGAAACCCATCTTAGGTGCAAGGACATATATGGGTTCAAAATAAAGGGATAGATAAAAATTTACCAAGCAAATGGAGAGCAAAAAAAAAAGCAGAAGTTGTAATCCTAGTCTCTGATAAAATGAACTTTAAACCAACAAAGTTCAAAAGAGACAAAGAAGGGCATTACATAATGGCAAAAGGATCAAAGCAACATAAAGAGTTAACGATCCTAAATATATATGCACCCAATACAGGAGCACCTAGATACATAAAACAAGTTCTTAATGACCTACAAAGAGACTTAGACTCCCACACAATAATAGTGGGAAACTTTAACACTCCACTGTCAATATTAGACAGATCAACTAGAACAAAAATTAACAAGGATATCCAGGACTTGAACTCACATCTAGACCAAGTGGACCTAATAGACATTTACAGAACTCTCCACCCCAAATCCACAAAATATACATTCTTATCAGCACAACATCACACTCTAAAATTGACCACATAATTGGAAGAAAATCACTGCTTAGCAAATGCAAAAAAATGGGAATTATAAAAAACAGTCTCTCAGACTACAGTGCCATCAAATTAGAACTCAGGATTAAGAAATTAACTCAGAACCACATAACTTCATGGAAACTGCACAACTGGTTCCTGAATGTCTACTAGATAAACAATGAAAGGAAGGCAGAAATAAAGATGATCTTTGAAACCAACGAGAACGAAGACACAATGTACCAAAATCTCTGGTACACATTTAAAGCAATGTCTAGAGGGAAATTTATAGCAATAAATGCCCATATGAGAAGGGAGGAAATATCTAAAAGTGACACCCTATTATCAAAATTGAAAGAGCTAGAGAAGCAAGATCAAAAAAACTCAAAAGCTAGCAGAAGACAAGAAATAACTAAGATCAGAGCAGCACTGATGGAGATAGAGACACAAAAAATCCTTTGAAAAATCAATAAATCCAAGAGCTGTTTTTTTGAAAAGATCAACAAAATAAACAGACTGCTAGGTAGAATAATAAAAAAGGAAACAGAGAAAATAGATGCAATAAAAAATAATAAAGGGGATATCACCACTGATTTCACAGAAATACACACTACCATCAGAGATTACTACAAACAACTCTATGCACACAAACCAGTAACCCTGAAAAAAATGGATAAATTCCTGGACACATGCTCCCTCCCACACCTAAAACAGGAAGAAGTTGAAACCCTGAATAGACCAATAACAAGGGCTGAAGTTGAAGCAGCAATTAATAGCCTACCAACCAAAAAAAAGCCCAGGTCCAGATGGATTCATAGCCAAATTCTACCAGATGAACAAAGAGCAGCCAGTACCACTCCTTCTGAAATTATTCCAAATGATACAAAAAGAGGGAATCCTCCCTAACTCATATTTATGAAACCAACATCACCCTGATACCAAAACCTGGTAGAGATTCAACAAAAAAATGGAAAGTTCAGGCCAATGTCCATGATGAACACAGATGCAAAAATCTTCAATAAAATATTGGCAAACCATCGCAACAGCACATCAAAAACTGTATCCATCACAATCAAATAGGCTTCACCCTGGGGATGCAAGGCTGGTTCAACATAAACGAGTATATAAATATAATCCACCACATAAGCAGAACCAAAGACAAAAACCACATGATTATCTCAACAGATGCAGAGAAGGCCTTTGACAAAATTCAACAACTCTTTATGCTAAAAACTCTCAATAAACTAGGTATTGATGGACCGTATCTCAAAATAATAAAAACTATTTATGACAAACCCACACCCAATATCACACTGAATGGGCAAAAACTGGAAGAATTCCCTTTGAAAACTGGCACTAGACAAGGATGCCCTCTCTCACCACTCCTATTCAATATAGTACTGGAAGTTCTAGCCAGAGCAATCAGGCAAGAAAAAGAAATAAAGGGTATTCAATTGGGAAAGGAGGAAGTCAAATTGTCTCTATTTGCAGACTACATTATTGTATATTTAGAAGACCCCATTGTCAGCCCAAAATCTCCTTAAACTGATAAGCAATGTCAGCAAAGTCTCAGAATACAAAGTCAATGTGCAGAAATCACAAACATTCCTATGCACCAATAATAGACTTAAAGAGAGCCAAATGAAGAATGAACTGCCATTCACAATGCTGCAAAGAGAATAAAACACCTAGGAATACAACTAACAAAGGATGTAAAGGACCTCTTCAAGGAGAACTACAAACCACTGCTGAAAGAAATAAGAGAGGACACAAACAGATGGAAAAACATTCCATGCTCATGGTTAGGTAGAATCAATATTGTGAAAATGGCCAAACTGCCCAAAGTAATTTATAGATTCAATGCTATCCCTATCAAGCCACCAAAGACCGTCTTCGCAGAGCTGGAAAAAACCACCTTAAACTTCATATGGAACCAAAAGAGAGCCCGCATAGCCAAGACAATACTAAGCAAAAAGAACAAAGCTCCAGGCATCATGCTACCTGACTTCAGACTATACTGCAAGGCTACTGTAAGGCCAGTTGCCTCGTTGGGAGGTTGGACACGCCCACCTCTGCACTAGGCACCTAGCTCTGCTGCAGGGCTCCCCTGGAAGGCCCCACCTGATGCAAGGCTCCTGGCCGGTTCTCCCACAGGAAAACCCACCCCATCTCAATCCCGCTCCGCTGGAGTCAATCAGAGCACCCAGCTGCTGCTTACTCCTCCTAGCCATAAAAACCCCACGCCCCAGGAAGTTGGTGTGACTTCCCTGGCCCCTTTCCCTGGGACCATGGAACCTCGCCTGGGAGTTAAATAAATTGGCATTTAATCTTCTTATACTGGCCTCAGTTTCCTCATTTTAAACTCGGCAATAACCCTTACAGCTACAGTAATCAAAACAGCATGGTACTGACACCAAAATAGAGATCTAGACCAATGGAACAGAACAGAGGCCTCAGAGACAATGCCACACATCTACAACCATCTGATCTTTGACAAACCTCACAAAAACAAGCAATGGGGAAAGGATTTCCCGTTTAAAAAATGGTGTTGGGAAAACTGGCTAGCCATTGTGCAGAAAACAGAAACTGGACCCCTTCCTGACACCTTACACTAAAATTAACTCCAGATGGATTAAAAATCTAAACATAAGACCTAACACCATAAAAACCCTAGAAGAAAATCTAGGCAAAACCATTCAGGACATAGGCATAGGCAATGACTTCATGACTAAAACACCAAAAGCATTGGCAACAAAAGCCAAAATAGACAAATGAGATTTAATTAAATTCCAGAGCTTCTGTATAGTAAAAGAAACAATCATTAGAGTGAACTGGCAACCAAAAGAATGGGAAAAATTTTTTGCAATCTACATTTCTGACAAAGGGCTAAATTCAGAATCTACAAAGAACTAACACAGATTTATAAGAAAAAAAAACACACATTCAAAAGCGGAGAATGGATATGAACAGATACTTTTCAAAAGAAGACATATATGAGGCAAACAAACATATGAAAAAGTGTTCATCATCACTGATCATTAGAGAAATGCAAATCCAAACCACATTGAGATACCATCTCATGCCATTTACAATGGTGATAATTAAAGAATCTGGACACAGCAGATGCTGGAGAGGATGTGGAGAAATAGGAACGCTTATTACACTCTTGGTTGGAGTGTAAATTAGTTCAACCATTGTGGAAGACAGTGTGGGGATTCCTTAAGGACCTAGAAATAGAAAGTCCATTGGACCCAGTAATCCCATTATTGGGTATATAGCCAAAGGTTTATAAATCGTTCTATCGTAAAGACATATTCACATGTATGTTCATTGCAGCACTGTTTACAATAGCAAAGACCTGGAACCAACCCAAATGCCCATCGATGATAGACTAGACAAGGAAAATGTGTCACATATACACCATGGCATAACATGCAGCTATAAAAAACTATGAGTTCGTGTCCTTTGTAGGGACATGGATGAATCTGGAAACCATCATTCTCAGCAAAATGACACAAGAACAGAAAATCAAACACCTCATGTTCTCATTTATAGTCAGGTGTTGAACAATGAACACATGGACACAGGGAGGGAAGTATTCACACACTGGGGTCTGTGGAAGGGCTAGAGGAGGGACAGCAGGGGGTGGGGAAGGATAACATGGGGAAAAATGCCAAATATAGGTGTTGGGGGGGATGGAGGCAGCGAATCACATTGTCATATATGCACCTATGCAACAATGCTGCATGATCTGCACATGTACCCCAGAACCTAAAGTACAATTAAAAATAACAAAACTGTCCTGTAAGATTTCATGTGCAAATAACAAAACTGTCCTGTAACATTTCATGTGCAAAGATCATAAAAGATAAAGAATAAATAAAGGATTATTTGAAGTTAGAGGTGATTAAAGACACTTGAAAACTAAATTAAACACATGATTCTGAACTAAATTATTTGGCTAAAAAGACATTATTGTAAAACTGAAATGGAGTTTGAATCTCAGATAGCATCAAGGTTTATTTTTGACAAATCAAGGTTTATTTTTGAACTTGATAGTGGTATTAAAGTAAAGTAGAAAAATATGATTTTTGTATAAGATATGCACTAAATCATTTTTTAGGATAGAGTATCAGGTCAACAACATACTCTCAAATGACTGAAGAAAATCATTGTTCTGTATTTGCAACTATTTTGTAAGCCTGAGAAGTTTTTTAAACCCTATTATTTCATTATGTATATCTTTGAAAAATGTATCTTCTAACAGTGGTTTCTATGAATTTTATTCTTTAAAAAAACTCTCAAATATGCATATATTTCAAATTTTCATATATTTAAAAAATTATATATTATTTTTGTATATCATATATAAAATATTAACATCATATATATATATATATATATACATAAATGCCAAGATAATTCCAGAATATATGAGAAATAGCAATCTCTGATAATCGTGTTTAGATCCAAAGAGAAATGTGAAAATTTATTTAAGAATGATGGGATTGATATCTAGGACTATCATAGTGAATATCAAGTCACTTAAGACAAAAACATATATTTTAGATAGATGCCAGAGAGAAAGTTTCTTTAAAATTGGATACAGCAATCTTCTCAACAAGAAAAACGGAAATAATTTTTAAAAATATAATAAAATACATTTTTAAAAGGATGAAAGAAAATAATGCCCAACCTAGAAATATAATAACATTATTATAGATGGTTTCATTATACTTGATGATGTGAGAATTTGCCAATAAGGGAACATATATAGAAATGGTAAGCAAACTGATTGGTACATATGTACATAAATCTAAAAAATAACTCACTGAATGGTAAAAAATTCTACTTCTTTGGTGATAGAATTGATGTAGGAAAACTATAATGGGCAAAAACTGCAAAAGTGTCAGGAGATCAAGGTTAGATTAAATCTTTCTAATAACTTTATTTTTCTGAAACATAGTGAATTCATACAAATCATGTTTTTAACTTCATCACCAAATAGTATTTTCTGGTTTTATTTGTTCACTTTTAGAATTCATTGTGTGCCTGGTAATGCTAAACACCTTGATTTACTTTGCTAAAAAAGAAGTTAATAAATATTGTCCCTCATTTTAACTATATTGTGAGACAGTGAAAAACACTATACTTTCGGTTAAATTTTTTCTTCTACTAATTATTTTACTCTACACATATTTTCTTAATTATCTTTCCTTATATCATTGGTTTCTAAGCCTTTGCTTTTTAAAATTTAACATAATCTATTTGATTTTTATCATATTATTCCCTTTCCTAAAATATTGCAAAATTCATACATATTACTAAAAGGTAAAATAAATAAAAAATATTATTGAGAAGCTTTTTCTAGATGCTTTATATCATTGCAGGTCCCATAGTATACAAATAATAGAATTTAGCGGTGAAATTCATAATTTAATAATAAAGCAAACTCCATTGACATAAGTTATTTTTGGTTACAGAAAATTATGCTTAATTAAACAGATTTCATAGACTCTGCATATTCTTTTCTGCTAAAAATATTATTTGGTGTATTGAGGGAAGGAGAGCATGATGTTTCAAGAGATGGACTGCAAAGAAAAATTTTGCTCTTTTTTAAATTAGTTAAGTAGCTTTGAAATTCCATGCCATCATAAGGGTTTTACATAGAACTTCAAATACAAGAAGAACTTACTGAGTGGTTAAGCTGCATAGTGGTTGAAAATTAAGTGACTTGAAGGCTGTGCTTACTTCTCCAGGGTATCATGTAGAGAAACTAGACCATATATGCACTGTCCAAATAGTCCCCTAGTGACCCAAAATGTTTAATGTGGATTTTTTTTTTTAAGGAAGAAGATTGTGTACTTGCTTCCAGTCTAGTAATTAATACTTAATTTTAATTTTATTAAAAATGTTTCATGTAAACAAAAGTTTGTATTTAACTGCCTTATGTAAATATCAACAACCAGAAAACTATTACAGAAAGTAAATGCCTTTTAAACACTAAAGACATAAAGTAAAACTATGGACCAAATTTTTTTCCATGTACAAAACTTAATAATTCAAATTGTCTTAAAAGAAATATATTCAAGACAGCCCGCAGAATGCTGAATTACTTGTTAGGGCAGAAATTACAAAACATTTTAACCAAAAAAAATACATATTAAAATGCTAACTTGATGCTGATGAACAGGAAGTGATGAACAGTAAATGGCTCTAGTGCTTATTCTCTTTTAAATAAGAAATTTAAAAGAGCAGGCCCCAAAGACAAAACCGTCACAAACAATATTAGTTTGAAAACTTAAGCACTTTCTAACAATTCAAGTCTCATGATACCAGAACAAACTTTGTTATGTGAACATCAGTTCCATCTCCTAGAAGATAAATAAAGAACAGTTAATCATCCTTTGGAGAAATTGAAAAGAAGAGAATTATACATGCTAGTGCTCATGTTTTGTTCTTCAAGAAAGGAAAGGCAATGAGTTTATTGATAGATATATTTTCTCTCATAGATAATGTAATTATACAAAAATATAAAATTTATTTTTAAGTCATCCTTTATTCTTATTTTTTCATAGATTCAGAAACAGTTTGGTTACTGCTGAGGCATGTTAGGTTGATATTTCAAAGACATGCATTTTGAAAACAACTGCCTGAGATAGTTATTATCAGTGTCGCAGTCTGGTAATTATCTCTGAAATCCATTTTACCATTCTACTTTTTAAGTAAAAAGCCCGGTTTAAGAAGAGGAACTGGCCAAACAGTGAGAAGCCACATTTCCTAGCCTTCGTGCAGTTAGCTGTGGCTTCTGACCTAAAGTCTGCTCCATCTCTAGGAGTGCAGGGATGTGAACAACTTCTGGATCACATCCTAATGAGCGCCAGATTGTTGTACACTTTCTCTATCCTCCCCCACAGTCCAGATAGCACAAATTGTGGGTAGGAATCCACCACAGCATTGCAAACAAGGAACAGTGGGGCATAGCAGACAAGAAGGTAGGAGTTCTGAGTTTTACAATTCACTGCATTTTGAGTTCTTTCTATTACAACAGCTTCATCCATAACTTAACTCAGTGGTTTCGTATGTGTGGGTATGTGAGAATATTTGAAGAGTATGCAAGCAAGGCTTCATTTAAGGAAAATAATTTTCAGCCCTTTAAACCCCCATATATATTCTTTAAAAACGTGATTTACCCAAGAACATGTCTGAGTTACCAACAGCTCTCCAGTTTAGCAAAAGAAAGGCACACTCTGTCAGCATCCCTGCTCTTAGGATAGTGTGATGCTGTGGCTATGGAAACCCCATGGTATAAAAATGGGAAGTTTTCTTTAATGACTGATCAAGAATTCATAAATGCACATGACTCTATCTACTCCCTCATTATAACCATAATTAACTAGTGTGAGTAAACAGAGGAAACACACTCAGGCAGTTGCCTCTAGCACTTATTTTCTTAAGCACGAGACAAGAGCTCCAAAAAAGGAAGCCCTAAATACAAAATCATCACAAACAAAATTCTGCTCACTGAATCTTTGTTTCTGAGTCACATCCACAATCTTCTCACACACTTCTCAATGTGTGAAGCCTGATATGGATGAGGGGGGAGAATTATTGATTGAATCTCTCTGAAGTCCCAGTTTTAAAATAAAAACAACAACCCAAAATAAAAATTTTTGGAATATTTACTGTATGCCAGTTCCCCTACTAAGTCATTTACAAAGATTTACAATTATTCTATGAAAAGGATATTATAATTCTCATTTTATAGCTGACTGAGTCACAGAAAAGTGAAGCAATTATTTTAAAGGTAAATTCTAGAATAAGCTGTACAATTCTGCAAAACAGTAGTTCCATGCTGCAGTCTAACTGAAATTGTACGAAATTTATAAATTAGTTTGGGATAAGTTGATATCTAAACCATATCGATCGAATATAAATATGACATAAAAATCTAGGCATTAATATTTTAAAGGAAGAAAGTGAAAATAAATGCAATGCCGGTTATAGTATAGTTACTAGTACATTTTAATTTTGTAAAAGTAGACAATTAATAAACATGGAATTAGATATTCAGTTTATATATTTATGATATATGCAAAATACATGTATTAAAATATCAACCATGCTATATTGCTTTTAAATCAGTTTTTTATATGAGCGCTATAAACATCCAAATATGACCACATTAGAAAATATTGATCTGTGTTTGTACCTGCACATATTTTCATTATGTTGATATACCATCATTGATTCATTTTGAACATTCAGGATGCTTCTATTTTTTCTTTTTTGCTATATAAACAACTCTATAATAAACATTATTGTTCACAAATGTGATATATAAAAGAAATTTGATATATCAGTCTACTTACATCACTAGGACAAATTCTTAAAAGTGTATTTTCTAGATTAGTATATTTTAATTTTTAAGGTGCACATTTAAAAATACAAAAAACACTTTATAAATATTGGCACAAGTTAGATTTTTACAGCAAAAATAAGAGGGCCTATTTCCATAAGCACCTGCAAACTTCAAGTATTATCAGAGTTTTCCTGCTTCTTGCATTGCTTTTCAAATTACTATAATTGTGATCTATTGATAAAGTTGTGAAGGGTTTATCCCAATGTACAAAGACCTGTCAGATATATAGTGATTAATTTAAAGTTTTTAATGTGTATGTGAGGCCAGAAAAGTATAAATTCTGAAAGTAGACTTTAAAAATAATTATATGATTCATTTGTCTTCCATGAGAAATGAATCACATAATTAAATATATCTGAGTACTTTTATGTTTGCCAAGTACAATTCATACATTACAGTTAATTTAGTGAAGAATGAAGAGAAAAACATTTTTTATAGAACTAATCCTCAACTGAAGAGTGTTGGGCATGTAATAAACAAATAAATAGTATTATAAGAAAAATATCAACTATTTTATTCACATTAAAAATATTTATTTAGTACTTATTCTGCTTAGGATATATCATTGAATAAAGCTGAGAAAATTTCTATCATTGTGGACGTCATAGTTATAAATAACTACATAACAAGTACAATTTATTATATGTTATTTACTTGAAAGTTTATATAACAGTAGTCCAGAATAAGGGGAATTAGATGGCATTGATAGGTATTACACAAAGAATTATGACAGAGCATTATGGCAGAATGATAAGCAATTACAAAATAAGTAATATATAAGCTGAGATTTGAATGACGAAAAAGAAAACATTAATTTGAAGATTTGTGGTCAGAAATAATAAATAGTGCAAAGGCACTATAGCATGATTAAAGTGGACATATCTGAGGTAAAAATAAATAGAAGGCCCATATGCCAGGACCTGAGAGCCAATAAAATAATCACAGAAGCTGGTGTGTTTGAGAAGCAGATATGAGCTATAAACATCAGTAAGAGAGATGTATAAAAAATAGCCCATTCTTTCTAATTATGTAATATACCATCTGGAAAAAATAAATTTCTTTATATCTTTATAAATATTCATATAATTTCATTTTTTGTATGCCTGCATGTGTGTGTCTTTCTGGACACAATCACACAATGACATGAATAATAGTTCTGAGTTCATGTTATTATTTTATTCCACTGACATTTTAATAAGACTGGCTAAATTTTCAGAATTGTTCCAAATGAGATGTCAGGAACATGTCCAGTTGATTTGTTATACCCAGTGGTGGCCAGAAGGAATTAAGATATATGCCAGGGAAGTTGTAACACTGGATGAGAGAAGCAGGTCACAATGTCTCTGAGAAGGAAATGATATGAAGAGAGGATGGCATGTTACTGAAACGCCAAGAGCAATGCCGCAGCAAAATGTGGATTAAGACTCAATCCACATATTTTGAAGTGCATAGCCATAACTTCTTTTGTACTTATTCAACTCAATTTAATTTTTGTTATGTCTTTGTTTTATCAAAGGAAAATAAATTAAATTAATTTGTGATACCTTTCTATTATCTCCTATTTTATCTACGTTGCATGGTTTGGGAGAAAAGAGATTATTTTTTCTTGTGTATCATCTGTCTATGCAGCCAGTTCTCATTCCCATTAGCTAGTGTTGTCCTCAACTATCAGTGACATACAAGTTGCCCATGAGTTTTCCTCTGCAATCTATTTTAGATCTGTATTATTTCTCCCCTGCATTGATATCAATAATAGGAGGATGATATTAATTCTGCTCTTAAGCAGGTCTGTCATTTTTGGAGATAGAGTCTTCCACTTGTTTGTTCCCTTGCCTATTTATTGTAGTTGGGCCTAGAAAGCATGAAATAGCACCTTTATGCCCTGAAATTTCTCATAGTACATGGTTATTTCTTAATGTTGCTATCTTCTTTCTAGGGTTTATCAACTTCAAAAGAATTTCTTAGGATTTAGAACAGGTTTTTGTTCAGTTTTTGTTTTTGTTTTTGCTTTGTTTCATTTAAAGCCTCTGTTCCCAGGAAGCTGTCAATACATATTAATTTGTTTTCCCTCTTATTTTTCTATCCCTGATCATATTCACTGTAGGAAAAGAGTTTCTATTTTTTTAATTTTTCTAGTCTCAAGAATAAGACACTACTCATCTGTTAATATTCTTTTTTCAAAATTATTTTCACTGTTACGAATCCTTATGAAAATTTTAAGCTGTTTCTTTGTGTTTTTTTCTGCCCACTGCTTTTACATCCCTCCCTTAAGTGAATGAACACAGCAGAAATGTCATCTGATTTGGTGATGGTAGTGCATGTATGTGTGTGTGCATGTGTGTGTGTATGTGTATCTGTAAGAAGGGATGTTTAAGCCCAGGATAGATCAAAGGGCCCAAAATACAGAATCCAAAGCAAATAAATCTGTTTATTTTTCAAATCACTATGCTGCTACCAATTAATAACTTGTCAAGTCAGAGATCCTAGGCTAGAACACAAGATGGAAGAATTTTGTCTCAGAGGCAAGTTGAATTAGCAAAACATGTAAGTACTCTCCTATATATGGCATTCAAATACTTGCTACACGACTCACAAAACGCAATACCTTAAAAAATTTTGCTTACATGTAAATTCATTCACTTGATAAATCCGTTGAGACTTTAGAATAAAGTTTAAGGAAAAAGGCAAAAATCAAAAAGGATAGCTAAATTTTTAAAAATACAGTTGAGTTTTATTAATTTTAAAATAAAGAAAGACCTCCTAACCTGCTCACCACTTATGTATTACATTACAGTAATTTGTAAGAAATAGTTTTGTTAATAATAATTTTACAAACTTCTAAGAAGAACAATATAGTGAGATGAAAGCCATGCAAAAGTTTTTGTTTTTTTATTTTCATGTCTGGGGTTTGAGTTTACCTTTTAATTAACTTGTCTATAAAAAGATTTTTCATAACAGTGAAATCAAGTATGGAAACAATCTTTAGCTTATCCTTTACCTCTCATTGAACATATCATGAAAAATTCTTTGGGTGACATTAGCTATTATATAAATCTTTAATATTATAAAAACAAAAATGAGTATTGGCGCTAATTAAAACAATTTACAAGGGAAGGATACAAATTTCCTTGTTAAGTATAATTGATAGAACAAATCTAATCTGAAAGGTTAACATGCACTCCAAAACTATTGTATCAAGTAAAGAGTAACATACCTAATATAATTATATATAGTCAGAAAGCATATTTTTAATATTAAAATTCATATTTCATTATGGCAGACAAAATCTGAATTGAAGACATTGAAGATTACATTATGCGATATCTGAATTGAGGTTTATAATTGATTCACAATTCAAGTTCCTTTTTTAGTTAAACAGTATTTTTATGAAGTATTTATTTTGAAAAATCATTATAAATTTTAATTACTAAATACTAAATATTATTTGGGTACCTAATATATGAAGATGTTTTGCCTTGATTATATTGTCTACTCAATACTAATTACTTATTTTTTTTAAGCAAAGTAAAACTTTCCTTCCTAATTTGTTGTTCTAAATACATGTATTTAATATCACTTACTCATTTGCTCTCCTTGGTTGAATTCAATTGATGTTCAACTTTCTCTTTAAAAAAATGTTATTATCTCTTTGTTTCCCATTAGTTGCCTATTTTCAGTAAAGCCAATGCAGCTACTTTTTAGTTTATTTGCAGATCAGACAACAGATAGTTTATTTGCAGATCAGAACAGATAGATTTAGATGTGAATAAGTGATTCAGGCTTTACTGGGATTAAGCTCCAGCCATTCCTTCCTCCCTGTTTTATTGTTTATTTTTTGTTCTATTTTCTTGTATCGCTGTGATGAGGGGAAAAACCTACAAAAATATGCTCTCATATTTCAATAACCAAAATACCTTAAGTATACAAAGAAACAAATATATTTCCCAACCAATAAAGAAACTTATTTCCTCTTTCCTGAATAGGCGGTCAATTCAGGAAGCTATTAAGATCGAAAGAATGCATTACTATTTGCAATGCTTGTATCTTACCACTTCAAGCCTGGTTCTGATTTAAACACAACTCTGAAGTGACTGGAGGTATTAAATATCCTGTTCTGTGCTTTGAAGTATAATGATTCTGATGATGCTAATCTTTTTTCCCCCCAGTTATTTATTTTATTGCTTTTTAGGTTTTGGGGTACATGTGAAGAACATGCAAGATTGTTGCATAGGTACACACGTGGCAATGTGATTTGCTGCCTTCCTCCCCATCACCTACATCTGGCATCTCTCCCCTTGCTATCTCTCCCCAGCTCCCCTCCCCTTTTCCCCCCAACTGACCCCAGTGTGTAGTGCTCCCCTCCCTGTGTCCATGTGTTCTCCTTGTTCAACACCCGCCTATGAGTGAGAACATGTGGTGTTTGATCTTCTGCTCTTCTGTCAGTTTGCTGAATCTTTAAGGTCAAAAAAATGTGTGCTCTGTTAGGTTGTATTGATCTGAAAATATCATGGTGGAGCTCTACTTTACTGCACTGCACCGCACCAAAATTTATATGGCCTTAAGCTCTGATATCTCACAAGGCAGAGCACACAGTGTTTTATGCACTCAGGAATATGAGATAAAATGAAAAAAACAAAAAGAGGAAAAACAGGAATTACACTGAGACACCTTGAAGCATCTCGTTTTGCTCACATCTTCATGGCTTTGTATTTTTCCTGCTTTAGTGTACCAATTGTGTTAAACATTTTTAGAAAAACAAATATTTTGAAATAGATTAAATATGCATCTCTAATTTAGTCATATTTAAATCCATCAAGCAATTTCAAACAAAGTACAAACTTATTTTAGTATTTTGATGAAGTAAAACTTTAAGACTTTGGTCTCTATGCTTTCAGTATTGTTTCTTTTTTCTTTTTTCAGATAAAAATATTATTCTTCTGTTCTTTTTTATTGATACATAAGAATTGTTCATACTTATGGGGTACTTATTATATTTTGCTGTATGGCTACAATATGTAATGTTCTTACTATGCTCTCATAACCATTTTATTTATTTTTTATGTTTTTGAGACAGCTGTTACTCCAAAACCAGGGTGCAGTGGTGGCATCTCAGCTCACTTCAACATCTGCCTCCCAGGCTCAAGTGACTCTTGTACCTCAGTGTTCTGCATACCTGGGATTACAGGTGTGCCCCACCACACCCAGTTAATATTTTTTTATTTTTATTTTTAGTAAAGATGGGTTTTCAGAATATAGGCCAGGCTGATCTTGAACTCCTGGCCTCAAGTTATCCACCTGCCTAGGACTCCCACAATAAAGGCATACGCCATCATGTACGGGCTCTCATATCCATTTCAGAATGTGATTATTCCAGCACCTAAAGTTATAGAAATGTGTTAAATATTCCGCTTTTAATCACCTGCTGATTTCTCTCAGCTTAGAGCCCTGTTTCCCTTATTTCTGACCTGGATAATGCCTCATCATTTAGTCAACTCCACTTAAAACACTTCTAGAATCCTCCCTCTCTCATCTCAAACTGTTAGGTGCCTATCCTGTGAACCCCATTCAGATGGTCTAATATTCTGTATATTATTACTTATTACATACATTTTATGTAATACACATTGCATAGGTCATAGACGCTTTTGAGACTAGGGTTGGTGCCTTTGTTATTTGTGCCAAGAGTCAAAGGTGTATCTCCTGAGCCCGTGCTGAAAGAGAAAATTAAGCAACTAGATTCTGACAAGTAATGAAATATCTCAGGGGTCAGAATCTTCTCTGGACTGAAGTCTGAGTAGTTTAGTCTAACTAATTGATTATAGAGAGATTCAGCCTCAGAAAAGAATCATAAGCAAGAGAAGCCAAGTTAGTGTACAGTAGACCAAATTACATTTTTGTCTATTAAAATCCTTTCTGAATTGAGTTAATTATTTAAAAATAAATCTATTTTCCAAGAGAACAAAACACCTAGATGCAAAAGGGGCTGAATGTGGTATGTCAAATCTGGCTTTTAAAAAAATTTACTAAAAAGTTTTAGTAGTTTTTAAGGAGTTTCTCATTGTTTTCTGCTTTAAAAAAAAATTCTATTACTACTACTATTACACATATGTATTCCAATGGTCTGGAGGATTATTCTGATATATCAGAGTTAAAATATTTGAATATTGTCATGCTTTGCACCTGGCTTGTAATTAAAGCAGAGAAACACTTGATGACATTTACAAAAGAGAAAGAATGAATTAAATCCCTAGGTCTTTTTAGAAACAAAACAATACAGAATTCAAATAACGGCATGAAGAAGGAAATGACACAGAATGTTAGATATTAAGTAACCAGAGATTCCTTATAAGCTGAAACTACAATTATTTTATCTTCTAATGAACTGCAGTAGCATTTTGTATGACATTACGTGTTATGCGTACAATCATTGGTTCATTCAATGCATATTTGTGAGCACCTACTAAATAGTAGAGACCTTGTTAGCTACTAGGTCTAGAGAATAGTTAAGAAAATTCCCCTATAAGACAGAAAAATAATTGAACAATTGCAAGAATCTCTAAGTACTTTAGAAAGGAAAGAAGAATGTATATATGGGTTACATGGGAGTTTTGGTGGGAGGGGGTAGTCACAAAGATTATGGATAAAATAAAGTTTATGCTGAGACTTGAAATATTTGTAGGAAGAGTTAGCAAATAGGAGGTAAGTTAACCAGAGAATACTATTTTCAGAGAGGAAACAACCATGTATCCAGCAAGAGAGTCTCCTACTGGGAAGAATAAACCAAAAGAACAGCATAGCTCTAATATAGAATGTAGGGAAGGGAAAATGAGGAGGAATGATGGCACAGAGATGAGCAATTCAGACTTACATTCCTCCTCTTCTTTTTTTGGTGAGACAGAGTTTCACTCTTGTTGCCCAGGGTGAAGTGAAATGGTGTGATGTCGGCTCACTGCAACCTTCGCCTGCCAGGTTAAAGCAATTCTTCTGCTTCTACCTCCTGAGTAGCTGGGATTACAAGCACCTGCCACCACACCCAGCTATTTTTTTTTCTTCTTTGTATTTTTAGTAGCAATGAGGTTTCACCATGTTGACCAGGCTGCTCCCGGACTCAGGCAATCCACCTGCCTCAGCCTCCCAAAGTTCTGGGATTACAGGCATGAGCCACCACGGCTGGCCCAAAACTCTTCCCTTTTATCATCCTGAGATGTGTGTTTAAAAAATTGAAATAATGAATTGCCTCAAAATCAAAAGCTATTTAATCTGGCATGTCAAAAATGATTGCTCCAAAAATCAGACTGTTTTTCTTATTGCTACATCTCTTCCCTCTCCGAAGTTTTTGCCTGTCCATTTATGTTAACTATGATATTAATTTTAATTCTACAACACAAAAATAGCTCCATGTTTATTTAAGTGGTTGTGGTATACAATACCAGTTAAAGTATTATCAGCAACCTGGCAGCTCACGTTTCTCCTGTATAATTTTTTCTGGTTTTTTTTTTTTTTTTTTTTTTTTTTTTTTTTTTTTTTTTTTTTTTGCATGGCACTTTGCTATATTCTGAGAGGCTTACAAAATTAACTAATATTTTGATCTAATAATTTTATCAACATTTAAGAATAAAATATATTTTGGTTAGAAATTTTGGTCTAGAATTCCACACCCCCCTCACAAACGCGCACACACACACACACACACACACACACACAGAAAAAAATCCTTCAAGCAAGGCTGACTTCATCATGGAGCCAGTGTATATCTGTGCCAATGTGAATTGATTTATTGATTCTTATATTTTCTATTCAAAAAACCTATGCTGAGTTAAATTAGGAAATGACTCTTAAAATTAGTTATTAGATGTCAGAAAATATCTCTAAAGTTTTCTCATAATTATAAGCTTTAATTCCTCCAAATTTAAATCTATTAATACTCATGGAATTATTTTAAACTCCAAACAAACAAATCTTTACAGAACAAGGAAACATGCTGGTTATAATGTTTAGTTGAGAAAGCTCTGCTGCACAATTCTATTATAGGTTTTTCTTTTGAGGTGAGCTAAGTCCAATTTCTGATTGCAGGACTGTTAGACACAAGATTACATTATTACCCTTGTAAATAAAGCAGATTAGAATGATACAGTTTCCTTTTACTCCAGCCAGTGGCAAAGGACTGGATTTATGTTGTGCTACTTTGCCTTTGTCAAAGTCTTTGTCACAGGAATTAGGTTTTAGAATTGTATAGCTTCATTTGTTTCTTGACAGATAATATTAAACTGTATAATTTTAATCTTACTTAGGTTGTGTAATTTCTCTATATGGTCATCCAGATTTACGTGCTCAGAAGCCAGTGACAGGACAGAAGAAACAAAAGATAATGTTTGGGTTTAATAATTTGCCAAAGGCAGGCAACCTAGACCTGTAATTTCCAGGGTATTCTGTGCTTTCTGACTTTGGCTTATTTCCCTTGAAACACAAATAAGCATCAGAAGGAAAACAAACAGTCATCAATCAGTTAATGGAAAAATAATATTTTCTATTGATGGTTTGTTTATCCCACTTTATGTACTAAATATTTTGACACTGAGATTATTTTAATTTGCTACACAAAAAATAAGAAAAATTTCTCTCCAGGCAGCAAACATCTGTGAAATCATCAGTAATATTTAATTTGTATTTTTTAATTGACTCATAATAATTGTACATATTTATGGGGTATGTCATGATGCTTCAATAGATACAATGTATAGTGATCAGATCATGGTAATTAGCATATCTATCATCTCAAACATTTATCATTTCTTTTTTGTGGGGAGGTCTATTCTCTTTACTTCTAGCTATTTGAAAATACATATTATTATTCACTGGAGTAATCTTACAGGGCTTTACATTTAGATAGAAATAAGTTCTAAAGTTCTATAGCAATATTTTTTAATAAACAGGAAAATTTTATAACCTCTGCCAAATATTATCCAGTAATTAGTAAACACCAGTTCTAAGAAATAATTAACAGGCATGGCCCCAACAGTTACAATCCCTTTAATGTCAAGTATCTGGCAAAGGTGTAGTCTATATATGGTTTGATATGAACAAAATTACTATGAACTGTCTATTCAGCTTTAGGATTTCTGAAAAAGATTTAAAAAACTCCAAAAAATATCAAGGTTTTTGAGAACAGGATTTTATTAATACATGCCTTCCATAGACACCAGCTGTAGTCGCTTTAAATTTGCACCTGCCCAGTGTCATGGGACTAATCCAGATGACTGCCTCAGGAGCCTTTCAGTTTTCTGATATTTTGTCTCAGTGCTGCCATGATGCATCTCCAGCTCTGAGCACTATTCTCCCTTTATTCATGTACTATAGCTGTAAGGTAAAGATAGTTAGATCACCCACTTGCCTTCCAGGTACATGTTAGTGAGAGGCAAACTTACATTGCACTATATTCATTAAGCACTTCATTGCTAAAGATCTTGTCATTTGACATAGTGTGTGTCATTCACAGTATCATATCACTTTGTCTAAAAGACTTTAAGCCAAGAAAAAAGTAATTTGAAAGTAAACAGTTTGCTTTGAAAATGTATTGAGGCCAAATAAATAGATTATTTTTGTATATTAATATCTAGATACATTTTTGGGGAATCTGGGTCCCTATAGTGTTTTTTTTCATTACATTTGGTTTTTTTTTTTCTCCACTAAATTTTCATTTTGAAGTCTTTTTAACATGTCACATACAATTTCCTATTTTAATCATTTTTATGTATAAAATTAGTGACATTAATTATATTACTATGGTATGTGGTCATCAAAATTATTAGTTTCCAAAATTTTTCATCACACTAAACAAACTCTAAAGCCATTGTGTAATAACTTTCCATTTTTCTCTTGCACAAGCCACTGGTAAACTTTAATCTATTTCTGAATTTGATTGTTGTAGGTATTTCATATAAGTTGAATCAAAATATTTCTCGTTTTATTATTTTTGCTTTATTTCACTTAGCACAATGGTGCCAAGTTTCATTTACGTTTTCGGCATGTATAAAGGCTTCATCCTTCTTATAAGTGACTGATATGCCATTGTATGTATATATCACATTTATTAATCCATTTACCTGTTGATGGACACTTGGATTCTTTCCACTTTTTGACTATTGTGAATACCCAATGAACATTGTTATTCAACTATTTGTTGGAGTCACTTTTCAATGATTTTATGTAAGGTATATGCCTAGGAGTAGAATTGCTGGGTCATATGGTAATTTTATATTTAGATTTTGAGGAACTTCTAAATTATATTAATATTTCACAGTGGCTGCACAAATTAACAGTTTTAGCAGAAATCTATGAGGGTTCCAATTTTTCTACGTCTTGACTAACTCTTGGTATTTTCTTTTTTGTTTGTTTGTTTTTAATATAGCCATTCTAATAAATGTGAAGTAGTATCTAAATGGTTTGCCTTCAGTTTACCTAAATGATTAATAATGTTGAACATTTTAAATTCTTATTGGCCATTTCAATGTATTATTTGGAGACAGAACTATTTCAAGTCCTTTGCCCCTTTTATAAATGAGGTTGTATACATATACATTGTATGCATACAGCAATTTTAATGAAATCTTAAAAATTGAGAGAGAGGCCGGGTGAGGTGGCTTACGCCTGTAATGCCAGCACTTTGAGTGGTTGAGACGGGCAGATCACGAGGTCAGGAGTTTGAGACCAGCCTGGCCAACATGGTGAAACCCTGTCTCTACTAAAAATACAATAAAGTTAGCCAGGTGTGGTGGTGCATACCTGTAATCCCAGCTACTCAGCAGGAGGCTGAGGCAGGAGAATTGCTTGAACCCTGGAAGTGCAGGTTGCAGTGAGTCAAGATTGCGCCACCGGACTCTAGAGCAAGACTCGGTCTCAAAAAGAAAAAGAAAAAAAAAAAAAAAAACTAATACAGAGATTTAAGGTGATTCTAATGATTCAAGATGGTTCTTTGAATGCAGGGATCTTGAAAATTTAACTGCTGTTTGATAAGCAAATTGTTCAGGTGAGCAAGCTATTATTCAAATAAATTAATTTTCAGAAATTTCATGAAACAAAAAGTGAAGTTATTTGTTGACTGAAAGTCACATCTTCTTAAGAAGAATTTATTTGTTAAAATAGCAAAGTCATGTAGACAAAGGTGACCTTCATTATTTATTCTGATAGTTAAAATGCATAGGTATAGATGGTTTCCATTATCATCCGCAAAACCTAATTAACTGGTGCCAAACAAGTCAAATAGTTTTAAAATTTTTTTTAGATCGAAGTTAAAATTAGAAGTAGTGACAGATCAGTACAAAACAATGTGTATTTAAATGCAATTCTTTCTTACCCTTGAACGACATTTCAATTTCCCTACCCTAGATTCCACGTATGACTGAATACATTTTTTTAGGAGGGACTATTTGTAAGTTTTAACAAACTCCTCAAAAGTTAGAGATCAGGGACAATCAATATTATATCACGGGTTGCATATTCATGAGTAACATTGTAAAGCTGAATTTATATGTGGAAATTGTGGCTCTAATTGAGCAATGAATTCTGTATGTATAATGTCACTATTTTTAATCTTTAGTTTTTTCTCAACAGATTTTCCCTACAGCATGTTAGGCTTCTGTGAATTAGTTTCATACAAAAGCAATTATAAAATAATGAAATAGGAAGGAAACTTAATCACTGCTTTGCAAATTCCTTCCCACGTAAAATTTCTTTTTATATCAATTCTTCAGGTCAAAACCATTCATATTTTGCATAAAGCCCCAGAAACATCCAGGATCCAAGACTAGAATAGATCAATACATTGTAAAAACTCAGATTAAAAACAAAACACATCACCGAAGTCAGAATTTTAAACTCCTTCAAGCAAGCACTTAAACTATTTAGTATGTATCTAAAGAAGAAGCTGAGTTATTTTGAGAGAAAGAGTAGACAGAGAAGCCTAGAGTAGCACCAGTAGTCAGCATAGCATCAGTTTTTCCAGAGAAACTCAGTGCCGGATTTAAAATTGAACCCCAATTCAGCAAAATAACACAGTAATATCCAACATAACAGGCTCATTTTTACTAGAAGTAAGATATACTCTGTTTCTATGTATGTATCTGTGTCCTTATCCCCCATTCATGCAGATTGAGAATACCATTAAACGTGAATAAAATCTTCTCAAATAAATTTTTATCATTCCATAATATTCTGCAATATTTTAGCATCGTTATGAACTGGCACACAGGAACCTACACTACAAACAACCTCACTGTTGAGTCTGTTCCACGAGGAGATTCTACAGTTATCTTATTTTTTGGACACTGGCACACTGCCTTATACCCTGTGGACAGTTAAGGGACACAGTGCAAACACAAACTGCTTATTTTAGAGAAAATGAAAGTGAGTCAATAGGCCGGGCAGGGTAGCTCGTGCCTGTAATTCCAGCATTTTGGGAGACCGAGGCAGATGGATCACCTGAGGTCAGGAGTTCAAAACCAGCTTGTATAACATTGTGAAACCCTGTCTCTACTAGAAATACAAAAATTAGCTGGGCACAGTGTCAGGTACCTGTAATCCCAGCTACTCAGGAGGCTGAGGTGGAGAATTGCTTGAACTTGGAAGGTGGAGGTTGCAGTGAGCCGAGATCATACCACTGCACTCCAGCCTGGGTAACAAGAGCAAAACTCCACCTCAAAAAAAAAATAAAAATAAAAATAAATGAGTCAATAAACATAGTCCTTGCTTTCCCACAGTTATGCCACAGTAACCTGAAAGGACAGTGCCTGACATAATTTAGTAACTTATCTAGGGTTTAAGGAAAAGATTCTCAATAACAATTATTTAAACTACATGGATATTAAAAAAATTAAAAATAACAACAACAACAAAAACTAAACACTCTATCACTAAATTGTTTACCAGACCTTTGCCAGTAAATGCCAGATATTATCACTCTTCCAGATAACATGATTTGTATTTAAAAGAAGAACTGTTCAGCTATTTCATGATTTGTATCATTTAGTCATTGCTTTATTGTAAAATTCACACATTTTATTCTTAACTATTTGATTTGTGTTCAGTGATAATAGTATCAATTTTAGGAATATAGCCTAGTAATCATTTTAAAATGTGATTTTTATTATTTATATTCATCTTATTTTGTTCAAAAAATTTTTTTCTAGATCAGTTATTTAAAGATTTCAGAAACCTGCAAGTAGTGGATGAGCACTTTTCCCATACTTCCTAAAGAGCTTTCTTCTTAAACCTAGTTTCCTTAACTATTGAGCATGTTTTTAAGTATCTAGCTGTATCCTGTCCATCATATATTGGTGCATTATATTTAAGTTTCATTTGTATAACTATGATAAATCAATGTATCCTAAGTTCAGTTAATAATTGAACGTGTAAAAACACTTAGCTATTGAGTCACAGTATCTATATAGATGTTAGCTCTTTATTATTTTATCAAAGGACTAAAATATGGTTTTCTTTCAATAGTGAGGTATCCTATCGTCCTTAATAACTTGTTGAATATGCTAAAAGTGGGAGTGTGACTCACACATAAAGTTGTAGAAAAACATCTGTATTACAAAATTAAGCTTGTTTCTTTTGCCAGGTCCTGGAGTGAAAGATAAAATCCATAAAAAGCAATCCATCAAAACATATGATATTTAAATAAATAAATGAACAAACAAACAAGAAAAGCAAACAGCTAAATGAGATATTCATGAATTTTAGTGAAAACAGAAACATTCAATAATTTTTTAAAAACAATTTATAAATTAAGAGATGGCAAATGTCATTGCAAAAATACTAATTTTGGCTTTATTATTTACACATATATAGTATTTAGTAGTTAATAGATAATTTGGTGAAATTAAACAAATTTTATTCAGTAGTATCAGGGAAACAGTCACTAAACCACTTTAATATGGCATATAAACTCACCATGAACTGAGCTTTACCCAATTCGCTGGCTGAATGTTGAATAAATGTTTTCTTTTTAACTAGATGTATGTTAGGGACATTGTTGCAGAAAGCAGTGAAGGAGAAAGGATTTACAGAGTGCCTACATAAATTGGTTATGAATAACACATAAACAAGGAACAACAAACTGTGAAAGGCCGCAGGAGGCCTCTGATGAGGAAGGCCTCTCCATGCCTCATGTTCCGGTGCAGGGTGACCCAGGTTCTGTTACCATAAACATGGTGCTCAAGGACATAAAACCCCTTCATAGCACTATGATGTAGCCAGACTTAAAGGCTCCTTGTAAGGCCCAAGTTCCATCAGCTGCATGTAGTTAATAAGTTAAAGATAACCACATGTTCTTGTTTCATGAAACTCCAAAATTGCCACTGTTATCAATCTTTAGAATGATACACCAGTTCTGGCTGACTGATCCAGTTCTGGCTCACTGATTCACTCCACCATCACTCTCTCCCCACCATCACTCCACACCTACCCTGTAGATCAAAGTGATTGTAATCAATAAATAGTGTGGATGATCGGAGCTTGGGGCCTTCACTGTCTCCTCCAAAGTAATGAGTGATGGCCCCCTGGTCCCACTATCTCTCTTAATCTGTCTTTTTCTCATTTCTTTGTCCCACTGAACTTGGGGTACTCATGGGTGATATAGGGCTGGTTCCCTACAGGACATGAAAATGTTCCTATGTCTTTAGTATAATATTATTTTGTATGGAAACTTTTACCAGCTTGCCTTGAACAACAGCACTTACATGTGAATGCTGATTCTCAGAATGAACATTCCTTGAAGGCAAACTGTCAGTCTTTCTCAAGGACCCAAGTTCAGTTTCTGGGGCAATATTTGGCAAAAGATGGATACTCCATATCAAGACTTGAATGAATGCATGAAACTTCTGTTCAATAGATCATTTTCTGACTTTTGCTGATGGCTTAGTATATTAAGATATACATTTTGGCTGTGAAAAACTTCAACCTCAAAAGCTCTGGCTCTACTAAATAAGCAGTTTGTTTTCTTCACTTTAGAGTTTAGCAGTCCAGTTCAGAACAGAAATCCCACAATCCTTCCAGAGAGTCAGTTTCCTTCAACTTTATATTGTGCTATCCTTATTGTATAGGACTTTCTGTCAAGCTTACAAGAGTGCTCTGGCACCATTAGGCATCAAGCTTTTAATCAAGTTCAGAGAAGATTTAAGGCTGATGGTAAAAAAAATAAGAGGAGCATGTCAACAAGACCAATTCCTTACTTTTTTAGTTTGGAGCCCCACCTTGTAACTCCTTACATCTCCTTGACCAGAACTGTGTTTCATGATCTGTTCTATATGCAAGTCAGTCTGGAGTAGTGAATTTTTACTACCAGGAAAAAAAAAAATGAAATTAACTGATACGGCTTGGCTGTGTTCCCACCCAAATCACAACTCGAGTTGTATCTCCCAGAATTCCCACGTGTTGTGGGAGGGACCCAGAGGGAAGAACTGAATCATGGGGGCCTGTCATTCCTGTGCTATTCTTGTGATAATGAGTAAGTCTCAGGAGATCCGATGGTTTCATCAGGGGTTTCCGTTTTTGCTTCTTCCTCATTCTGACAGAGGAGTCAATTCTTGGGTGAGTCTGTTTCTGGTTCTGACTGTGGGATAACTTTTTTTTTGTCCCCATCTCCTTCACAGCTCCTGGATCTCTCCTATGGTATAAACCTCATTCTGTATTTTTCTCCATGGCCACATGTGAGAGGGACCTTAAAGGAAATGCCTATTGTGGATGCAGAGCAGCTTTCTCTATTCCCTGTTGCATTGAGTTCAGTGTTCCAGCAACTGACAGGGAACTGAAGCCTTACAAACACTTCCTAGCAATTTTCAGAATTTCTTTAGCAATCCACTTTCTTCAGAAACATAGTAAATGTCCTGCTCGTTTACTTCTGGACAATTCCTTTGATTCGTAACCATAGATGTAAATGTTGTCTTAATGTCTGTTTATCTTCTACCTCAACCCCATCAGCCTTTAAGTAAATAATCATTCCCTGAAGGTAATTGAGAACGACAGCATCAAATTGGATAAGTATCATTTTTTATTTCATTATGGCTGAAATATTCCATTTAGGCAGAGAAATGTTGATAGAAAGTGCTACAGAGAGGCTTTAGAGCATCAACTTTTTTTTTTTTTCCCGTAAAGGTTGTCTCATCCCAGCTGCTTGTAACAACTTCTATTTGGCATACAGAGGCAATATTTTTGAACCATCGAAGCTTACAAACAGAAATCAACTGAATTTTTATTTATGCCACTGCTCAAGTGTTCCACCGCAGCTTGAGTATTTAACAAAGTGCTTTTCCTTTCCTTCTCTGCTGGCAAAGCGACTGTTCATCACACGATGTTGTTTTTTCTTTCACACAGCACTTGGATGAAATCAATAAAATAAATAAGAAGGCAATTTTGATTTACTTCTTTGTTTTTTACTCCTAAGACTGTAGCTCAGTTAGCACATAGTCTGTGGCTCAATAGTCATTATATGAAAGTTTTTCTGAAATGTTTGAAGAGTTTACATGTGCATCAAAAATCTCACCGGCACTTGAGACTTTAATAGCAAAGTTAACGAATGCCTATAGCCCAAGCTCTTAGCCACCACTCATTCCATATTTTAAAATCTATTACTTGGCACAACATAATATATATCGTCAATTAGTTAAACAGTTAATTAGTGTGATTAATCTGGTTAATTCATTCTGTGGCTGATACTAATGTATTCAACGCAAAAAATACAATAAAAAGAGTAGCTTAATCATTTAGTTATTTTTTTTTCTTTGTTTGTTTATGGCCTAATTAAAACATAAGGATTAGCTGTGGAGAGTGGCATTGTGACTCCATTTTTACTTCAAGGACCACAGATTCTTTCACCTCCATTAATTTTAGCATGTGACTCTCTCCCACTGTGCTTTGAAAATATCTGTGACTGTAGCTAATAATACTGTATTCTATATTTGAAATTTGCTAAGAGAGTAGATCTAAAGTGTTCTCACCACACACATCCATATAATTGTGACTATGTGAGAACATGGATATGTTAATGAGTTTGACTGTAGATATCATCTTACAATGTACATGTATATCAAAACATCACTTTGTATACCTTAAATATATACAATTTTTATGACCAAAATATTTGCAAGATCAAATTTATGGGTTAAACCCGTTATGTAATCAGAGAAGTCCCTACACTTAGAGGAGACTTAGTTCTCCATTTAGTGCCCGTATTGGTCCATTTTCACACTGCTAAGAAAACTCAAGACTGGGAAGAAACAGAAGTTTAATTGGACTTACAGTTCCACATGGCTGGGAGGCCTCAGAATCACGATAGGCGGCAAAAGGCAATTTTTACATGGCAGTAACAAGAAAGAATGAGGAGAGCCAAAAGAAGAAACGCCTGATAAACCCATCAGATCTTGTGAGACTTATTCACTATCATGAGAATAGTACAGGAAAGACTGGGCCCCATGCATCAGTCACTTTCCCTGTATCCCCTGAATTCTGGGAGATACAACTCAAGATGAGATTTGTTGGGGGCACAGCCAAATCATATAATTCCACCCCTGGGCCCTCCAAATCTCATGTCCTCACATTTCGAAACCAATCACGCCTTCTCTACAGTCCCCCAAAGTCGTAATTCATTTAAGCATTAACCCAAAAGTCCGCAGTCCAAATTCTCATCTGAGACAAGGCAAGTTCCTTATGCTTATGAGCCTGTAAAATCAAAAGCAAGCTGGTTACTTTCTACATAAAATGGGGGTACAGGTATTGGGTAAATACCACTATTCTGAACGGGAGAGACTGGCCAAAACAAAGGGATTACGGGGCACATGCAAGTCTGAAATCCAGCACAGCAGCTCCAAAATGATCTCCTTTGACTCCAAGTCTCACATCCAGGTCATGTTGATGCAAGAGGTGGGTTTCCATGATTTAGGCAGCTTCACCCCTGTGATTTTGTAGGGTACAGTCTTCCTTCCAGCTGCTTTCTTGGGCTGGCATTTAGTGTCTTTGGCTTTTTAGATCGATGGTGAAAGCTGTCAGTGTATTTACTATTATGGGATTTGGGGGATGGTGGCTCTCTTCTCACAGCTCCTCTAGGCAGTGCTCCAGTAAGGACTCTGTGTGGGGGCTCCCACCCCATATTTCCCTTCTGCACTGACCTAGCAGAGGCTCTCCATGAGGGCGGTAAAGTTTTGCGTGGGCATCCAGGCATTTCCATACATCTAAAATCTAGGCGGAGGTTCCAAACTTCAGTTCTTGACTTCTGTGCACCGCAGGCTCAACAGCATGTGGAAGCTGCCAAGGCATGGGGCTTCCACCCTTTGCACCTTTACGTATGCAAATTTCTGAGCAGAGTTGAACTTCTCCCCCAAAAATATGTTTTTATTTTCTACCACATGGTCATGTTGCAAATTCTTCAAACATTTATGCTCTGCTTCCCTTGTAAACATAACTTCCAAATTCAGATCATCTCTTTGTGAACACATGTAACTTTACGCTTTTGGAAAAAGCCACATCACATCTTGAAGACTTTGCTGCATAGAAGTTTCCTCTGTGAGATACTCTTAACCATCGCACCCAAGTTCAAAGTTCCACATATCTCTAGGGCAGAGACAAAATGCAGCTGGTCTCTTTGCTAAAGCATAGCATGAGCGACATTTGTTCCAGTTCCCAATAAATTTCTCGTCTCCATCTGAGACTACATCAGCCTGGACTTCACTGTCCATATTGCTATCAGCATTTTGATCAAAATCATTCAACAAGTCTCTAGGAAGTTCCACACTTTCCCACATCTTCCTGTATTATTCTGAGCCTTCTGAACTGTTTGACCTCTGCCTTTTAGCCAGTTCCAAAGGTGCTCCCACCTTTCCAGGTTATTTTTAATAGGAGTGCTGCATTCCTAGTACCAATTTTCTTATCAGTCCATTTTCACACTGCTATAAAAAATACCTGAGACTGGGTAACTTATAAGGAAAAGAGGTTTCATTGACTCATAACTCCTCATGGCTGGGGTGGCCTCAGACAATTTACAATTATGGCAGAAGGTGAAGAGGAAATGAGGCATATCTTGCACAGTGGCAGGTGAGAGAGAGAGTAGCGTGGGCGGGAGGGGCGGGAAACTGCCAAACACTTTTAACCTATCAGATCTCCTTAGAAGTCACTCACTATCATGAGAACAGCACTGGGAGAACTTTCCCCACGATTCAATTATCTCCTACCAGGTCCCTCCCTTGACACGTGGGGATTACAATTTGAGATGAGATTTGACTGGGGACACAGAGACAAACTATATCAGCCACTAAATATTATAAGAGGCATTGCTATTAGTGTGATTTTCTGAAATTAGAAAAGAAATATTAGGAAAAAACTACAAGAAAATAAATGGTGACTTTTTCTCTTGATTTATACTGAAGTCATATTCTTGTGGGGGAAAATTATGCATTAAAGATATTATACTAAAAATTTGGATTCGAGATTCATATAAAAACAAATATTTTTATGATATAGATATTCTCTAAGAAGGTTAAAATGTGTGCAGTTCTTGAACATGTTCTTCCTTGTGCAGAATATTGAACACTTTGCAAGATGTTTAACCTCCCTGGCACCTACTCTATAAATATCAGTAATACTTCACAAGTTATCTGAGAGCCAAAACATCCCAAGAAATTCCCCATAGAAAGGTTAAATATTTCCCCAAATAACCATTGACTGGAACTTATTTTTCATTTGGAAAACTAACTTTATTTGAAACTAGATTATTCTGTTTTATTATGGTTCATTTTCAAAGCCTTGCCAGCGCCTACTTCTTCCTAGGTAAAATTTTTGCATAATGCTACCAAAATATGCAGTTCTTCAAATGTACTATGGCATTTTCTCTCTATGTACTGTCACTCACATGGCATGTTCTGCATAGAAAGTCTTGATCTTATTCCATACATACCTATTCAGTTGTGAAATTTACATCAGAGTATTTTGTTCAGTCTCTTAACTTCTGAGTAGTTTCTTATGTTAGTAACCACTGAATGCTTCTATCTAAACTCTTCAATAACATGACATTGGAAAAGTTATGTGTTCTCTTTGAATATCAATTCCCCAAATTGTAAATTAAAGGTACACTAGTATATACCTTCTATGACAACCACATTCCATCCTATGGTTATCATAATTATTATTATTCACTAAGACAATGCATAATATGCATTGAGCACTGTACTGGCCTCATTGTAATTTCTCAGTAAATGCTTATTATAATTATTATGGGAGACAATATGTGACCAGTACTGGATTGCAGACATTCTTAACATAAGTGTCTTTCTGTAATAATTATAAGACATTTAGAGTTTAAAATTCACAACCAGAAATTTTCTTCATTATATAGCAACTTGTAGGAACTCTGTAATTATTTCTTGAAGGAGTTAAATAAATGCATGTGTTAATCTTTCACAGCATGGGGTGGAGAAAGGTTTGAATGTCCAATTTTGGAGATATTATTGTCTCTTGAATTAATTTGTCTATGATACTATTTGGATATCCAAAGTTAAAGTAAAACCCTAAATTAATGTTGTCCATTACTACAAGGCCAGCCCAGATATTAAAATTAAGGAATTGTGAGAGTTGATAGCCCTTATATAGAAAACTAATCAGGAGTGGAAAACCCTCAGCTTATTGCCCCAAGAAAGAAACATTATTCTGCAGGATGTTGGGAGTAGTTTCAAAAAAAAGGAATAATGAAAATTGTCAGGAAATACAAGTTAAATCAAATTAAATGGAATAATCTAACTTTCTTTATTGTAAACATTTTTCAGAACTTTAATAAGATACAAGACATTAAAAGTCTCCAAGAGGAAGATATTTAAAATCGGGTATCCTAATAGTTTACCTACTATATTATTAAAAATGCTTTTTCAATGTGTTTATACATATCAGAACAGCAATTTTAGGAGGAAATAATAAAAATTACTTCAACTGTTGGCACATGTTACTATAAAGAACACATTGACACCAGTGAAATAAATAATGTGCAGTTTTAAAAGCAAGTTAAAGCTGTTGCTACCTTAGTATTGATTGCCTGAGGTTGCAAGATAATAGGCACAAAGAATGCCACAATCCAAAGGGAGGTGTGATTTAATCACACCAGAATGTTCCAAAGCTCATCGAAGAGCTGGTTTGCAAAGCTTTCATGACCTCAGGCCTACGAAAGAGCTTGGAAAGGCTGCATTAACTAGAAATTAGAAGACCAATTTTGGAAAGTCATGTCTGTATGCAGTGAATCACATCCATCTTGGAGACATCAGAGTATATTTTCCCACTGCTTAATCATTGGAGATAAAAGCCTTTGGTAGGATCGCTAGGCAAGATTTACATGCATATCTTGGAGTTTTGGTGACACTGCAAATGGATGACTGATTCATTTCAACAAAACCAAAGCTCAAAAGACTGTCACAGACTGGCTTCTCTGACAGCATAGTAAAAGCATATCACCACTTGGTGAAGGCTGTCAGTCAGCATTCATCAGGGCAAATAATGTTTATGTTGAATTTGACTCACAGTCTTCTCAGCATGGGCCAATGAGAGAGAAAACACAAGGGAAAGATGCTGGGAGTACTACATTGTGTGTGTAAGTTTTGCAGAAGTGTTAGGTGTTTCGACATTGGATCTGCATTCAGCAACATTAAAGTAATGATAGTTTTCAACTAAATCATGAGCAATTATGGGAAGCTCTTATGAGAGCTACACATCACATAATGAAATATTACTAAGAATATTTCAGATTTAACTCATAATCAGAAAGAAGCAATAGGTTACTACATTTTAAATGCTGGAGGAACAAAAGAAACTCTAAGCAGGAAAACAGAACAGAAGCTGACCGATAAACTTTAGCCCTTTTTTCAATGCAGCACCCAGCCCGAAGTATACCCAGCACAGGAGCAAGAAGAAAAGTAAAACTCAAAAGGTCCTATATTGTATTATTGGGATAAAATAGTTTGAGGAGTATAAAATAAACTTTAAACATTTTATTCTGTAAGAATGGTCAGAAAAGTTGATGAGGATAGATTCAGATTTCAACCAACCAAGATAGAAGAAAAAATGTATCACACACAGTGGCTTACAATGGGCAAAGGAAAGAAAATAATGAAGTTAATTTCTATTAATATTCAATGAGTCCCTCTTGTTCAATATACAAATTATATAATCTTTAAAATTTGGTTATATTTTATACTCCCACTAGTCTACTGTCATCATTTTGCTAATGAAAACACTAAGATGCAATAGGGTTAAGCACTTCCCCAAAGCTTTCAGTGGTGAGTTAAGTTTAGAAAAGAAGTCTCATAGTACATGGTCCATTGTAATAGTAAAAAGAATTTGCCTTATAAAAGCTTTATGATATGGCAACGTTCCAATGATTATGTTTAATTGGCACCCATATCATCAGTCCCCAACTACACTTCTGTCAGCTGAAGTCTCACTGCTCTTTTCTCTTGATTTTTTTCTCTGCTCCACATCATACCTTACTGTTAAAAAAAAAAAGTTATCCCCAAATAATCTAATATATGAATGCCACTACTCTGTTAATGGCCATTCTCTTGCTTATTCTTTAACTACTTTTAACAAAATTTAAACATTCAGAAACAAAGTCTTAGTCCAAACTACAGTTTTGTAGTTTAACGGACCATTGTAGACATTGGGTGAATCTATCAAGATTTACTCTATTTATTCACAATTTCATGTTTCAATTGGGCAAAAGACCAATTGTGATTTTAAAGAAAGATGAAGAGAATCGCATTGAAAATCTCACAGATAATAAGCTATTTAATTTGAAGGATACATATATTAATGTCCACTCTTAGCCCATGTTGAATATCATTTATGTATTTCATATGATTTGATTACTGGAAAAATACGCCATGATTTAATATTTATTTCATCTAATTAAATATTCAATAATTCTGTCTTTAGAATTTTTCTTCTTATACTTGAAGCACATTTCAGTTGTTATTGTTTTGTGGTTTGTCTTCTCTTTTTTTTTTTTAACTCAAGCATTTTTAAATGTTCTTATTAAACTTTATAAGGCCTAGGCATATAATGTCACATCATTTCAAGTTTTAATTGTAAATTCTAAAACTGACATCTCTTATTCTAGAATTCATTTATTGATATTGAACATTCGATAGTCCATAGAATTTCCAAGTTATCTGGAAAGTCAGCATTTTGGAAAAAAAAAAAAAGAAGGAAACAGATAAACTCTGCCTTAAGTGTAATTTTCAAATAATATCACAGGATAATTGTGGTGAGGCTGCTTCTGCCTCTACTCTTGAACATGGACATTAAACAATGTAATTTATACCGTCAACACTTCTGCCCCTCGTATTGGCTGCACCTGCTGGCTCTGTGGCCACTGCTATCGTTTATTCACAGCAAATGACTAATGGATGCAGTGGCTTTTCTTATAAAGACAAAAACTCTTTAGGTTTACACAAGTTCTAGATTTGCTCTATCATTACTGCCTGTATTATTATGGGTAAGTTACTTTACTTTTGTGGGTTTAAGTTTTTATATTTTTGAAGTCATGACCACTTTCAATACAGAGAAAAACTATAAAAGACAAAATATTAACTGTGTGTCTGTACATGCACACACACACACACACACACACACACACACACACACACACACACACACCTGCTTGAAGATATAGGAATGTGAAACACCAGATTGTATAGAAATTCTTGGCCAAAATACAGAAGAAGTAACGTTAGAGAGGTGAATGCAATAATTAAAGTTGAATGCCTCAAGGAATCATTTCACTGTTTTCAGAGATAGAGTGAAACTACTGACAACTTCACATGGTTAGAGGAAAATGTGAAAGTTCATGGCTCACAAAATGTGGGATATTGCCAAATTGCTTGTACATTTAGTTGGGATTAAGCAATAAACAGAAAGTAATTCATCATTTGAGTATCCTAGATAAATTCAAATTCTGCAATTAAATTCACATGAGTCCAGATTGTTGATGTATTAATTGTCTGCAAGTAACAGATGAAAATTCCTTTAAATGTTAAAGATATCAAAACTATATTTTAAAATAAAAACATTTAATACATCCAGGAATACACAAACAGAGACCCGTTCACCCCACCCCACTCCACACCACACAACAATAAAAAGGTAAGATATGGGAAGATAAAACACATGAATGATAGACAAAAAAAAAATACACATCAATAAAGGCTCCATATATCAGAATCCTATATACTCTACATACTTAAAATAAATATATGTTTTGTGATAAAGAAGATAAAAATAAAAATATGTTTGAAAATTCCACCGGAGAAAAATCTAAGTTCTGGTGGAAAAAATTTCAAAAAATATTTTAATAAGAAAGCCCATAACTCCTCTGTGAACACCTGTGCTGCAGAAATAACTGTTTCTGGAGAAAAAGATGTAAGCTGAAAATCTAAGCAAATTGTAACAAAAGTACACAAAGGTATATCACTGTTTCAAAGGCCCAAGAATATGAAAATGGCTACTAGAAAATTTGTGTGTAAAATCCAGAGGAAGGGCCTATTAAGAATAGATCTCCTTTGACTCACTAATAAAAAATGACAGTGTTCTATGGCTCATCACTGATGTGTGAACGTGCCATTATTTTATTTATTGTCTTGATGAAAGTCATAGTTCTGTGTTGCAGATGGATTGCCACAGTACCCTTGAGAACTGTCCATGGTACCAAGCAGCATATTTCCTTAGGTGATGGGCCTTGAAGCAGTTCTGCCTATGAACTCAAGAAGCCCATTTCTTTCCACTATAAGATATGGCATGACTTACAGCAGCTCCAAAGGCTCACAGTATTTGTTTCAAATGACTTTCAGGATATCACAGTCAGGATGATGCTTACCTCAACCGGAATCATGACTGTTATTCTTAACTAATAATAGTCTAATGACCCTGCTGTCTTTCATCACAGAGTGCTGCTTGGCATATTCTTTAAGAGAAACTGGCTTGGTCATTCACTTTGCTTATAAGATTGATCTTCTATCACTTGATATATGTACATAGAAACTTACTTTGAAGTTTCATTTCTGAGTTTCAAAGTTATGTATGCATATGCACACATGCATACATGCATTCATAATACATAACAATAACTTAAAGCTGATGTCTTATCGACCTACTTTCCTGCTTTAGTTCATATAAATGGCAGTTAATTATTTAAAAGCATGTTAAGTTATTTTAAATAAATATTCTTTCATTTTAAAAAGCTATCTTGCATAGCGTAAATGAGTGTACTCAAAAGTTCAGCTTAATTTTTTTTTTTTTTTTTGAGACAGAGTTTCACTCATGTTACCCAGGCTGGAGTGCAATGGCGTGATCTCGGCTCACCGCAACCTCCACCTCCTGGGTTCAGGCAATTCTCCTGCCTCAGCCTCCTGAGTAGCTGGGATTACAGGCATGCACCACCATGCCCAGCTAATTTTTTGTATTTTTAGTAGAGACGGAGTTTCACCATGTTGACCAGCATGGTCTTGATCAGCTTAATTTTAATTACACTTAAAATCATCTATTATTTCTGGTGTAAATAGGAGCTTTTAAAATAACAAGTAGTTTTTTTACTTACTATACAAAACCTCAGATTATATGTCTGTTTTCCAAGTAAGAAATAAATTATCTTAAAGATAAAATGTCCTTATATACACACAAAATCACTGATTTCCAGAAATCTGAATTAAAAGTCATCATGAAAAGCCAAAAAGAACATATGATCCTTTAATCACCTTGTTAGTGTTTACAAGAAAGAACATTGCAAATCTATTAAGTTTGTGTTTCCTTTACCACAACTTACTACCAAATAATCATTAAATGATTTGCTCAGAATAGTTTGCCACATATGATCATATTATTCTGTACTTTCTAGTTTGATGGAAATTTACATTCTGTCATCTGTGCAGACACGGTCCCCGCAATACCACAGCTCTATTATCAAGTTGTTAAATAATTGCTTTGCTAATCACTAACTCATACGAGGGAATAAAAATCTAAAAGCTTTATTCAATAAGACAAAATAATAAGGATTATAAGAAGTGTTCCAAAGCTATTATGTGTAGACATTGAGCATAATTCTTCTTAGGGATGTGCTTTACACCCACAGAATTCTCAGACAGAAGTTTTTCTAAGAAAAAGATGTTTTAGGTATTAAATCATTGAGATACATAAAAGGATGTGGGTCCTAGAGCATTATTCAGTAAGACAATAAAAAGAAGGACTGTAAAATCGTCTCAGATACTTGCTATGTTTAGGTTTAGAAAATAATATCTCTTAGGTGTTTTATATCAGCATTCCTGTTAACACTTCCCAATTAGCAACTTAACCATCCAAAGAACATTCAAAGTATTAATGTTTAACTTATCTATTAAACTTAACATATTATATTGTGCTTCAGAGTGTTTTCAAACCCAATCTGATATGATTACATTTTATCTACCTTACTGGAATTATGCTGATCTTATTAGAAAATTTAATTGCAAGGACAGATAAAATCTATGGACCAGGCATGGTGTACCACCCTGTAATTCCAGCACTTTGGGAGGTTAAGGCAGGCAGATTGCCTGAGGTCAGGACTTCCAGATCAGTCCAGCAAACATGGTGAAACACGTCTCTACTAAAAATACAAAAAAAAATTAGCTGGGCATGGTGGCATGCGCCTGTAATCCCAGCTGCATGGGAGGATGAGGCAGGGTAATTGCTTGAACTAGGGAAGTGGAGATTGCAGTGAGCCAAGATCATGCCACTGCACTCCAGCCTAGGTGACAGAGCAAGGCTCTGTCTCAAAAACAAAAAACAAACAAAAATAAATAAATAAAAATAAACAAAAAAAAAAGTCTATGGATGTAATATATTAAAGCCGATAACTTTCTAACTATAGTCTATGATAAAAAGATATTTACTTAAAATCTCCTCCTTTTAAGCTTTTTGGCAAAAAAGTATTTTGAGGGAAAAATAACCAAATATAAGCATATTCAAGAGTTTGATTTTGCCTTTAAAAGGTGATGACTTTGTTATTGTGAATAGCACTGCAATGACAGAATCATCCACAGCTGAAATTTCAGCACCACTCAGTATACCCATGTGACAAATCTACACATGTACCCCAGGAATCCAAAGACAAAATTTTTTAAAGGTAGTGATTTGATTACTGTTTTAATGTTAAGTTAGTGGAAATTTTCAGTTACCTGGACCAACCACCTAAATGGCATCTATTAAGTATTATTCCTCTTTTGAACATACAAATGTATTTACCATTTTCTCATGGGTTTAAGGATGATCCTGCTGTTTAAATTTCCTAGAGAAAAAAATAAATATGATTAGGCCTATCTATGACCTGTATGTTTCTGAATTCTATGTTCACTGAGTACAATTTTTTTTTTTTTTTTTTTTTGGTTTTTTTTTTTTTTTTTTTTTTTTGAGATGGAGTCTTGCTCTGCAGCCCAGGCTGTAGTGCAAGTGGTGCAATTTCAGTTCACTGCAATCTCTACCTTTCGGGTTCAAGCAATTACACTGCCTCAGCCTCCTGAGTAGCTGGAATTACAGGCATAGGCCACCATGCACAGGTAATTTTTATGTTTTTAGTAGAGATAGGTTTCACCATGCTGTCCAGGCTGGTCTCGCACTGCTGACCTAAGGCGATCCGCCCGCCTCAGCCTTTCAAAGTGCTGAGATTATAGGCTTGAGCTACTGCACCGGCCAGGGTATTTTTTATATTCTATCAGTGTCAGGGTTGAAACCCTATCAGAAAAACTGAAACCCCAAAGGGAGCCAAGCAGAAATAAATTAATATGAGGCAAGAGGTTCTCATAATCTTAGAGATACCAAGGTGGCTCCCAGTGATTTGATGCCTCCTCATGCTCACCTCTTCTTTAATCCCTTCCACTTAGGTGCAGGCCAAACCTGGTATTTCCTTCTCACCAAAAGAATACTCCAAAGGTAATGAGATGTCACAGTCATCATTATGTTACATTATATAATACTCCATTTTAGCAGACTGGGTCAGGGGAGAGAAGGAGGGTGGGAGAAAGAGGTAGGAAAGTGGAAAGAGAAAAAAATGAAAGAATTTTCTTTTGGGCTCATAAATTAAGAAGTAATGTTGGAAAGTCCAAATAGCAAGAACCTTCAGGCGGCCTCTAGGAACTATGAATTCTCTGGGACCTGAGGGTGGCCTCTAGCCAACCAAGAGCAAATAGTTGGAGCCATCATACAAACAAAAGGAAATAAATAATGCCATTTACCTGTTGGTCTTGAAATTCTTCCCCAATAGAATCTTCACTAGTTATGCTTCCAGATGAGAATCCGGTCCAGCCAACATATCAATGAAGCTAAGGACATAGCGAAGTAGTGCAGGAACTGCTGACCCAAAAAATATGAGATTAGAAATACGTTTTGTTTGTAGCTACATATATGGAAAATTGCTACACAGAAACAAAAATGAATACACTATCAAAAAATAAATAATCAAGCTCAGAAAAGATTACTGTTAGCTCTCTCTTTTTCACCCTTGAGGCCTTCAGAATAGAAACTACTAATGATTAGATATTCCCATATTCTCAAGATAAATTATTTGCATGTAGCACAACTGAGTTCAATACAAAATCTTGCATCAAAAAATGTTCCACCCACTAGCCACTGGGATATTGAAGGAAAAAAATGCTTGGGTTTTTCTTATACCTTTCAAATATCTTGAGTACCTCTCTTAGCTGAATGGAAACAAGAACCCTGCTGGCAAGAGACTCAAAGAAACACAGATTCCTCTAATTTGAAACATCTATTTGGCACCTAGTAACAGATGAAAAATGGCATTTTCATGGTTAGATGTACTGCCTCTCTATGAATCTAATTCTTATGGGAGGCACCATGTCCTTTTGATTTGCATTTTCCTTAGAATTTGTCATGTTGAGCAGTTTTGGGTCATGTGATACATAGCACACACCTCTTGCCCATTTGTATGCCTTGAGAAATGTCTGTTCAGACCTTTTGCCCATTTAAAATTTATTTTTTTAATTTTAAAATTTTTATTTAGTTATTGATTTTTTGGGTTTCTTATATTTTCTAAATATAACCCTTTGTCAGATGCGTAGTTTGCAAATATTTTCTAGTATTCTTTTGGCTACCTATTCACTCTATTGATTGTTTCCTTTGCAGTGCAGAAGCTTTTTAGTCAGACATAATTCTGTTTGTCTATTTTTGCTTTTGCTGCCTGTGCTTTTGAGGTCTTATCCAAAAAAATATTCCTTGTCCAAGCCAATGTCATGAAGCAGTACCCTTATTTTTTTCCTAGAGTTTCCTAGTTTCAGGTCTTACATTTAAGTATATCATCCATTTTTATTCAATTACAGTGTATGGCAGAGATAGGCATCTAGTTTCATTCTTCTGAATGTGGATATCCAGTTTCCTTCGCACCATTTATTGAAGAGAGTGTACTTTCCCCAAGGTATGTTTTTGGTGTCTTTGTTGAACATCATTTGGCATAAATGTGTGGATTTATTTTTGGGTTCTCTATGCTGTTGTGTTGTACATATGTGTCTGTTTTTATATCAGTACCACGCTGTTTTGGATTCACTTTACCTTTAAGGACATGCATAGACTGAAAGTAAAGGGGTGAACAAGTATATTCTATGCAAATGGAGAGCAAATAAGAGCAGGAATTTTTATATTTATATCAGATAAAATACACTTTAAGCCAAATACTGTAAAAAGAGAAAAAGCCATTTTATAAAAATAAAACGGTCAACACAGCAGGAGGACATACAGTTCTAAATATGTTTATATATATATATATATATGTATATATACATATATATATATGTATATATATACACCAAACACTGCAGCACCTAAATATATAGAGCAAATATTAAGAAACCTAAAGGAGGAGATATACTGAAATATAATAATAGTAGGGGGTTTCAACACCCCACTCTTATCAATGAAGATGTCACTTAGAGATCACCAAAGAAACATCAGTTAAACCATTTTCTAGACTAAATGGAACTAACAGACATTTACAGAATATTCCAACCAACAACCCCATAATATACATTCTCCTCAATAACATATGGAAAGTTCTTCAATATTGGTCTTTTTAAGGTCCCTGGGATTTTTGTTGCTCCTATTAATTTTTCAGAAAAATATTAATGAGAAACCAACTGCTTCCAGGAACTAAACTGTGGATATATACAGATTTAAAAAAATAGTGTCTAAATCTGGAAGGGGCTTAGAGATTAGTGAGGTCATGACTTACATCAATTTTAGTATAGAGTAATATTTTTAAAACTCTAGTCAAGGCATTGAAAGTAAATGACTATCTTTTGTTAAATAATTAAAACTTTTATTTTAGATTTGAGGATACATGTACAGGTTTGTTACATGGATGTATTACATGATGCTGAGGTTTTGGCAATGATGGAAACTGTCACTTGGAGCTGTTCCTATTATGTCATCTTGCCAGACAATTCCATGAATGACTGTTATTAAGAAGTCCCCTACTATTATTTAAGGGAGAGTTACCCTTAATCTATAGATTGAAATATAGAGTGAAAAGGAAACAGAGGAGTTACTGAAACCATAGTGATCCATGAAAGGAGTGATCCATATTTTAGCTTCTATCTTTTTCTTTTCTTTCAGAGTTGTGACTATTTCAATGTCTCTGATTTTCTCTTTCTGACTTAATTTATAAACTCTGCTGGTGCAAGCCAAATCTGAATGACATCTGAATTACAAATGTAAAAATGCACTCTTTAATCTTGCTCAATCTTTTACTTCTGTGTTGGAGATAAATGAAGGAAAATATGAAAAAAAGTTACTTGCTTGAATTACAGTGCTTGCTTGCATATATGCTCGTTAAGAACTATTTTGGTCAAGGTACTTTTAAAATTATTTTTGTTACTCCTACATTGATAAATCCTTTAATTGCAGCGCCATATCTTGGCTTTTTCTGTTGCCTACCCCCTGCCCCTTCGCTGTCAGCATTTCACACAATGTATACTTATGTCCTTAAGAGATACTTTTTGAAATGAATTTCAGCCTTATGGGTTCCTCTTTTCATAATGGCTGCAGAGTAATTTAGCTGAAGTCATCTCAAACTTATGATTTAAGTGTCTCTAAGCACTTAGGCAAACAGATACGGATAGTAATAATCTTTTCAAGTTAAATACCATTTTACCAATAATCAAGTATATCAGGATGAGATGATTTCTGGTGTGTCCTTAGTGTGTTCTAGAAGAAATTATTTTATTTTTCCTTCTTACTTTGTGGAAAGTATTTTCATTTTCATAGTCATTATGAAGTCAGCCCACAGGCACTATTAATGTTCATCAGATAAATAAAAATACTTTCCTTTTATTTATAAATGTCATATCTTTTACAGTTTCCTGGTCTCCTAGATTAGTATAATACAAAAATTGAGTATAGAGAATTTTAAAAACAGAAATAGAAGATTGTCTGGCACACATTTCTGGTTTTTACCCTCTATTACTTTTTTTAGTTATACATTTTCTAGTTTTTTTTTTAAATTTTAGTACAAATAGAATAAATTTTGAAAGAAAAAACCAGGAGTCACATATTTTGTATATGTCTTTATGACAAGTTGTCTACTGCAGCTGAGAAAATAGTCTTCAGACTTGTCAAGATTCATTACAGTCACTGTTGCTTCACATGGAGAAGAATGTAGCCTACAAAATAAAGCAGAAGTACGTTGGGAACTGCTGCTTAAAATGAGATGAGAGTATGAATTGTGCTAATGCAGATAAAACAGTCTTGACCAGAATATCTTTAGATTGAATGAACCAATCATTGGTATTCTCTGGAAAGAAAGTGACTGCATTTTAATTATCAACTCAAAGCACCACTATGTGGGGGTAAATTACAAAGTTTATAGCTAAATGCAGAGCTTGAATTCAACTTATACAGACATGAGGCAACGCAAAGGAAAAAATTGCCAGTGAACCAGAAATTGCTTGGTTAATTTTAATGTAGTCATGATGTGAAGAGTAAGAAATGCTGTAGAAAACAAATAGTATTTTACTCTTTTAATTTATCAAATTTGAAAGCACCTTGTGAAGATTACATTTTTATTAATTCAAAAAAATGTAGAAATATTTACCATTTGCTGTGAGATTGTTGTGCAGCTGTGAGCCAGCCATTGGTAGCTGAGTTTCTCTATGAAGTGGCTAATACATCAGAAATATGTGGTTTATATAATCATTATTCATATTTCTTGGCCCCACCTCAGTCATACTCAATCAAATTACCAATTTTAGACATACAAATTTAAATATTTCCTTCAGGTTATTTTAATATATACTGACATTTGAGAATCATGGCTCAGAAGCATAGATGTTTCTATATTCAATTAGTTCATCATCATCAAATTCATTTGTAAATTAAGAGGGTTTAAAAGTCATCACAACAGAAACTTCAAAGAAGAAAAAAATCTCAGAAAATTCACAAAATTGATACCCGTTGTGTAACTTTGAGTTTTAAAACACTATAATAAATAAGGAAGAGAAACCAAAGTTTCAATTGATTAATTCACTTATCCAAAAAAGATTATGGAGGTCTTACCAAAGAGTAGTGTCCTAAACACTGAGGGTATAGTGATAAATACAAAAAATAATAATAATAGTTTCTGTTCTTCAAGCAGCATCAACATTTTTTTCCACAACAATCTAGTGGAGGAAGCAGAAAATAATAACATAATAAGTGAACTATACAGTAATAATATCACTTTTATAAGCTTTTCTTTGTCTTTGTGTTTTCAACAGTTGTGCTATCATGCTTAGGTACTTAGTGTGTGTGTATGTGTGTGTGTGTGTGTGTGTGTGTGTGTTAGCATTTATAAAGCAAGTTGATTCTTTGGTTTGATGTATTTTGTCAGTTTTAATTTTGTTTTCAGGTAGTATTTTGTCAAATGATGTTTACCATTTGCTGTGGGATCGTTGTGCAGCTGTGAGCCAGCCCTTGATAGCTGCTGAGTTTCTCTGTCAAGAGTCTACTTCATCAGAATTATATGGTTTATATATTCATTATTCATGTTCCTCGGCCCCACCTCAGTCATATTCAATCAAATTACAAATATTATTAATAGGCATCTTTACACCTATCCTCTGAGTCACAAATTATGTTTTTTAGAACTATAAATTATTTCCTATGTTAGTTTTAGGCTCCTTTGCATAGTTTCTAGCCAATTTTGTCTACGTGCTTTAATGGAAGTATTTCCTATTCTCCGTTTTTCAGTTCACCAACCTTGTCTCGTATTGTGTCTGCTTTTGATCATACCCATTCGATACAACAAAATAAATTCAAGCTCTAAGATGAAATACTTTATCTTTGAATGTACTTCTCTTTTTTTATTATACTTTAAGTTCTGGGGTACCTGTACAGAACGTGAAGGTTTGTTACATAAGTATACATGTGCCATGGTGGTTTGTTGCATCCATCCCAGCCATCTACATTAATGCTAACACTCCCAATCCCCCCACCCCCTATTATCCCCTCCCTAGTCCCCCAACGCCCGGACAGGCCCCAGTGTGTGATGTTCCCCACCCTGTGTGCATGTGTTCTCATTGTTCAACACCCACTTATGAGTGAGAACATGCAGTGTTTGGTTTTCTGTTCTTGTGTCAATTTGCTGAGAATGTTGGTTTCCAGCTTTAACCATGTCCTTGCAAAAGACATGAAGTCATCCTTTTTTATGGCTGTGTGGCATTCCATGGTATATATGTGCCACATTTTCTTTATCCAGTCTTTTATAGATGGTCATTTGGGTTGGTTCCAAGTCTTTGCTATTGTAAACAGTGCCACAATAAACATACGTGTGCTTGTATCTTTTTAATTGAATGTTTTATAATCCTTTGAGTGTATACCCAGTAATGGAATTTCTGGGTCAAATGGTATTTCTATTTCTAGATCCTTGAGGAATCGCCACACTGTCTTCCACAATGGTTGAACTAATTTACACTCCTACCAACAGTATAAAAGCATTTCTGTTTCTCCACATCCTCTCCAACATCTGTCTCCTGATTTTTTAATGATTGCCATTCTAACTGGCATGAGATGGTATCTCAGTGTGGTCAAACAGCATGGTACTGGTACCAAAACAGAGATATAGACCAATGGAACAGAACAGAGGCCTCAGAAGCAACACCACACATCTACAACCATCTGATCTTTGACAAACCTGACAAAAACATGCAATGGGGAAAGGATTCACTGTTTAATAAACAGTGTTGGGAAAACTGGCTAGCCATATGCAGAAAGCTGAAACTGGACCCCTTCCTTACACCTTATACAAAGATTAACTCCAGATGGAGTAAAGATTTAAACATAAGACCTAACCCCATAAAAACCCTAGAAGAAAACCTAGGCAATACCATTCAGGACATAAGCATAGGCAAGGACATCATGATAAAAACACAAAAAGCAATGGCAACAAAAGCCAAAATAGACAAATTGTCTCTAATTAAACTATAGAGAGTCTGCGCAGCAAAAGAAACTATCATTAGAGTGAACCGGCAACTAACAGAATGGGAAAAAAAATTTGCAATCTACCTATCTGACAAAGGGCTAATAACCAGAATCTACAAAGTACTTAAACAAATTTATAAGAAAAAGACAAACAACCCCATCAAAAAGTGGGCAATGGATATGGACAGACACTTCTCAAAAGAAGACATATATGAGGCCAACAAACATATGAAAAAAAGCTCAAGAACACTGATCATCAGAGAAATGCAAATCAAAAATATTGAGATACCATCTCACTCCAGTTAGAATGTGCTTCTCTAACATGATTTTCAGAGTTATTTTAAAATACCTGTCTTGTAACTCCAACATTCAGATTCATTTGAATGTGAAATTCAAATATTGAAATTATATGATTTTATTATTTATTTCTCTGTGTGTGTGTGTGTGTGTGTGTATTTGTGGGGAGATTGTGTGTGCATTTTATGTGTAATATTACATCAGAGACGAATTAATATTTTATAAGGAAATAATGTATTTAGAGACCTGTTTAATTTATTTGAAATTGATCCGTTTATCATAAGCTCATTCTTGTAAAGAATGATCTTTGTGGTTCAACAAGTGGAAGTCTGGATATTGTCCACACCTTCTTCATCCTGGTAAGCTCCAAATTATCTTTTGTTACCCCAACACAATGAGAAACAAGGTTTTGATTTCTTAACAGATATTTCTACCTGGTTTCTCTGATTCTTACTCCATGCCTACAAAACTTATGTGTTGACAAATGCTTTGTTAGTTTCATGTTGCTTTGAAAAAAAAAAAAATCACAAACTGGAGGCTTAAAAGAACAGCCATATATTTCCTAGCAGTATTTCTGGGTCAGAAATTTAGACATGCTTAGCTGTTTCTTCTGTTCAAAGTCTTACAAGTTTCATTAAGATGTTGGACAGACATCCCAGTTGGAGGCTTAAGAAGAGAAGAATTCACTTTGAAGCTCATTCAAATTGTTAGAAGAATTTATTTTCTTAAGTCTGTTTGACCAAAGCTTTTTGTTGGCTGTCAGCTAGAGACTGCCCTTTCTGGTCCTAAAGATGCTCACTGTTCCTATAGGCATTTGGCAGTTATCTTTTATGTGAGATTTTCCAAAATGGCTTCAGACTTTAGTAAATCACCTCAGATAGAGCCCAATATATGTTTTTTGTTTTTTGGGGGGTGACAGGGTTTTATTCTGTTGCTCAGCCTGGAGTGCAGTGGCTTAAACATGGCTTACTACAAGCTTGGCCTCCTAGGTTCAAGAGACCCTCCAACTTCAGCCTCCTGAGTATTTTATTTTATTTTTTTACTTTTTGCAGGGACAGAGTCTTACTGTTACCCCAGCTGATCTCACACTCCTAGGTTCAAGGAATCTTCTTACCTCAGCCTTTCAAAGTGCTAAGATTATGGTTGTGATCCACTGTTCCCAGCAGCGATTCCATTTACAAAACCCTTCACCTGATTACACGAGACCTGTCTGGCATAATCTCTCATCTGATTACCTGAAAATGAACTTATTTAAAAACTTATTTGAATATGGAATTTGTTTCATATTGGCCAAGTTCTATCGACTGAAAGCAAGTCACATGTCTTACTTGCTTTCATTTGGAATGATAGCGCTTTAGTATTCTAAGAAAAGAAGGGAAGCAGATTCAAGTTAAAAAAGTTATTTTTAAATTCACATAGTAACTTTGTTGTCGTCAGTGACAGTGACAAAGGAGAACATGGACGAAAACCTTAATCACCTTATAATCTCCATTAATCTCTTCCCCATCAGTCTTTGAGAAGGAAAATAGATAATTTCTCAATCATAATAAGGGGAAATGCCAAGCCAAATTCAAATCAGATCCCTACACCTAAGCCCTTCCTGAACAAATTTCTGGAGTTTCCATTTGTTGCCAGCTATAGTCCTTATTTATAGTACAATTAATTATCTGATTCAATTTTATCAGGAAATCTGGCACTAAAAGAGAAATTTATTTTCTGAAGCTTGAAATACTCCAGAATTGAGGTGATTTGTCAATGACTACATATGAAAGCAACAGGATTTTAGGTTTCAAATAAAACTTATGACCTCATTAATATCTAATACTATCATTGGATAAAACATAATTATATATGGCAAGTTATTGGAGCAGACTGATATGTTACAATGATTGCAGAAGTTATCTTAACCATTTGATATTTGGTTTTCTCTTCTATGAAACCAGGTTAATATCAATAGTCAACACATGTCAATACTGAGTATATGAATAACACAAAATGTTTATGGTACAGTATAATATATTTTAAAATATTAATCTGTTTTTAATATCTCTTTCCCTCAGTTTTTCTCTTATTTGTTTTTTGCCTTCTAAGCAGAAAATTAATAAATGCATATTTTCTCAAGGCACGGTTTTGTCTAAGTAGAAAATAGAAACAAATATCCATAGATTTGTTTTCTAAATATCTTAAATTATCCAGAGAGAGAGAGAGAACTTGTTCGCTTACGCAAAGTACTTATGAGAAATATAAATAAGTAAGAGGTATTTCTCCCCAAGAATGGAGAGAATGATTTTCAGCAAAGCATAAGGAGAATATAGAAACACGGGCAATTATTATATCAGGAGAGAGGAGCCCCCCACCATGCTTCCTCATGGAGCAACTGGGGTGGCAGTGCAGCCCTAGAAATATTTGTGGCACCTGAGAGTAAAAGCAACCTGTGTCCTGCTTCTCAGAAATAGCCCTAGGTACAGAATGGTTGCAAGGGATGTCCAGAGAGCTCAATGTCCAACCCTGGGAGAAGCTGACTAGTGATTTCAAGCTGAGGGCTTCTGAGGTCAATAGTGTTCGAGGAATTTGGCAAAGCACCTAAACTATATCTAATATTTTGAACTATAAGAAAATGAAATCGTATTTTTGCACACATAATTGTCTTCTAATATTCTTACCTTTTATAGGAATAGCAATAACAAAAATATTATTATAGTGTATGCTGTGTATTAGTACATTTGCAATTTTAGATAATATTTCCCCCCTCACAATGTAATTTTAGGTTAACTACTAAAGCAAATTTGATTTTGGGCTTAAAAATCCGTGCCAATGTGAAACTTAACACGATCTAAAGATAAAACCTTTATCTTTAGAAAACAATAACAATAAGCTTCACAATATTATTGTAAATTTTCCTAAGAGAAAAAGAAGAAATATAAAAATTACCAATGCCATAAATCAGTGTGAAACATCAGTGGAGATCTTATAGCCATTAAAATGAGCAAGGAAAACATTGTGCAAATTCATGCCTACAAATTGATTATATAAAATTGACAAGTTTTATGAAAGATGCATATCATCAATATGACACAAAAAGGAGGCAAAAAATGTGACTATTCCTATATCTATTGAAGTAAATGAAATTGAGGTTAAAAGCTTTCCTGCTCAAAGAAGCCTCCACAGAACTCAGATGACTTCAATGGTGAACTTCACCAAATTATAAATGAAGAAATAATAGAAATTTTGGAAAAATCGTTAACAACATGATGAGACAGAACAATTTTTCATGTCATTTTACAAATCCCGTATTTCTCATGTAACAAAATTAACCAAATTTTTAGATTATTAAAATCTGTATATTAATACATTCTACAAGCGTAAATCCCAAGCCCTTAAAATTTTTTATCCAAAGGAAATCCAGAAATTTATGAAAAAGAAATTATATACCATGGTAAAGAAGTATTTATGTCAGAAGTTGACAAAAAATCTATAGATACATACAATGATAAAATTCTAACTTATTTCTCTCTATGGTTAAAATATTCTTTAAAAGGTCCATCTTCTACATTCTATTCAACATCACGCTAGGATCCTAACTACTGCTATAAGGCAAGAAAAGGAACTAAAAAGCTCACAATTTGGAAAAATAAACAAAATACTTTTATTGAGATATGACACACTCCTGTAGCTAGAAAAGCCTGGGAAATCTACAAAAATGCTGCTAGAACTCACATATGAGGTAAGGATGTTTTAAGGTATACTGTCAACAAACATTAACCATTTCTATATGCTATCAATGAACAATATGAAATTGAATTTTAATGTTTTATTGTAAATATCATTTAAAGTGGTTTCAGAAACATTTTATTTTTAGGGATGTATTTAGCAAAGTATGTGTAAGATCTGTTCACTGAGAACTACTAAACACTGTTGAAAGAACTTAAAGCAAACCCATATAAATTGAAAAATACACGATGCTATTGGAGTACAAAAAGTACTATTTTTATGATACTAGTCATCCCTAAATTGATGTGTAAATGTAGTGTAATCCTAATTAAAATCTCAGCCAAACAACTTTGAGAAGGAATAATAGATTGTGAAAAAATTTATTCATTATTTTTAATACTTAACATAAAGTCTCTGTACTACAGGCAGTATATCTGGTTTAAAAAAACCATATAGATCAATAAAACAAAACAGAGAGTTTACACATAAATGTCCATACATATGATTAATTGCCTTTCAATATGAATTTCAACTAATTTGAATAAGGAAAAGATAGTTTTTCCATCTATGGTATTAGAAAAACTGTATATTCAAGTTAGAAATAAAAAATTATTTTACCTGAACCTTACCTGTCACCAAACCAAAAAAAAGTAAATAAAATGAGTAATAGCTTAAAATGTAAAAGCCAAAAAATTGTAATTTAAGAATAAAATAGAGGAGTAAAGCTTCTCTACTTGAATATAAATGGAGATTACTTAGATAGCAAACAAAATACAGGAAACATAAAAGGAAAGACATCATAAATTTGACTTACCATCACAATTTTAAAGTTTTGCTCTTTAAAAGATACCAATGAGTATATGAAGAGCCGCAAATTGGAAGAAATGATTCACAATTTATATATATGTTAAAGACTTTCTTAGAGTATGTTTAAAGAGGATTTACAACTCAATGATACAAAAATAGAATTTTTATAAGTGGGCAAATTTTGAATAGAATTACCAGAAGATAATATATGAATGTTTAAGAAGCACAGGAAAAATTGTTGTACATCAGTAAACATCAAGAATACATAAATTAAAGGCTCAATTTTATAAAGCCACACAAATTCCAGAATGGCTAAAAGACTGATGATAAAATTTGTTGACTAGGATAAGGAGAAACTGAAAATTTCATACACTGTTGGTCCAGCATCCACTGGGGTCTTTTGAAACGCTTACTCTGGGTAAATTCAGTTTTCCTGTAAGAAGTTTTAGTAGTCTGAGATCACCATGCAGTGAAAACATCCAATACTGCCACACAGAGAGGACATGTGGAGTCAGAGATACCCAACTAACACTATTATTTTCCTTCCATTCCATCCCAGGTGCTAGTTATATGAATAAGAAAGCTCTTAGAGGTCCATAGCCCTGGCTACCATCTGACTAACCACTTGAGGGAACCCAAGTAGCAATCACTCAGATAGCCTGTAAATCCCTGAGAAATGTTATTAAATTTTTGTTTTAAGTCATTAGGATTTACAGTATATTGTTAGCACTTTAACAGGATTGCAAGTAATTGACTTGGTTTCACATGTAGGTGGAATAGGGAAATGTGCAATATTATATCTAGGGCCTGAAAAATACCTTCAGTAACAAGAACAATACAAATATCAGTTCTGAATTCACTCCTGATAATTTATATTTCACATTTTAAACTGAAACTTTTTCTAGGGACAAACACCATCAACACTGTCTGGAGATAATTATTTTAAACTTTTTCAATCACACATGAATTAGGAAAATGAAATCACTGGATAATATTTACTAATGAGATGGTGAAGGTAGTTTCTCTATAAATTCAGAGAAACAAAGGTATCAGACAGTAGAAATTAGTTTCCTTTTCAAGTCGGATTTTGGCCAAATTTGACATAAGTTAATTGAAAAAAAGAATTAGCTTATTTTAATTTATGCTGCATTTCACCAAGGTCTTATAAACAATTATATATTTTCCATGTCTAATATATATCCTCAGAATATTAAAACTCAAAAGCTAGTAGAAGACAGTAAATAACTAAAATCAGAGCTGAACTGAAGGAGATAGAGATACAAAAAATCCCTTCAAAAAATCAATAAATCCAGGAGGTGGATTTTTTAAAAGATCAACAAAATAGACAGACCACTAGCCAGACTAATAAAAAAGAAAACAGAGAACAACCAAATAGTTGCAATAAAAAAAGATAAAGGGGACATCACCACTGATCCCACAGAAATACAAATTACCATCAGAGATTACTACAAACAGCTCTATGCACATAATCCAGTAAACCAGGAAGAAATGGATAAATTCCTGGACACTTGCACTCCATCAAGACTAAACCAGGAAGAGGCTGAAATCCTGAATAGACCAATAACAAGGGCTGAAGTAGAGGCAGCAATCAATAGCCTACCAACCAAAAAAAGTCCTGGTCCAGGTGGGTTCACAGCCGAATTCTACCAGACATACAAAGAGGAGCTCGTTCCATTCCTTCTAAAACTGTATCAAACAATACAAAAGAAGGGAATCCTCCCTAACTCATTTTATGAGACCAACATCATCCTGATACCAAAACTAGGCAGAGACTTAAGTAAAAAGGAAAACTTCAGGCCAATATCTATGATGAACATAGATGCAAAAATCTTCAATAAAATACTGGCAAACTAATTGCAACAGCAAATCAAAAAGATTATCCATCATGATCAAGTAAGCTTCATCACAGGGATGCAAGGCTAGTTCAACATACGAAAGTCTATAAACGTTAATTCACCACATAAACAGAACCAAAGACAAAAACCACATGATTATCTCAACAGATGCAGAGAAGGCCTTTGACAAAATTCAACTACCCTTTATGCTAAAAACTCTCAATAAACTAGGTATTGAGAGAATGTATCTCAAAATAATAAAAATTATGTATGACAAACCCACAGCCAATATCATACTGAATGGGCAAATACTGGAAGCATTCCTTGTGAAAACTGGCACTAGACATGGATGCCCTCTCTCACCACTCCTATTCAATGTAGTATTGGAAGTTCTAGCCAGAGCAATCAGGCAAGAAAAAGAAATAAAGCATATTCAATTAGGAAAGGGGGAAGTCAAATTGTCTCTATTTGCAAATGACATGATTGTACATTTAGAAGACCCCATCGTCTCAGCCCAAAATCTCCTGAAACTGATAAGCAACTTCAACAAAGTCTCAGGATACAAAATCAATGTGCAAAAATCACAGGCATTCCTATACACCAATAACCGACTTAAAGAGGAGCCAAATCAAGAACCAATTGTCATTCACAATTGCTACAAAGAGAATAAAATACCTAGGAATACAACTAACAAAGGATGTAAAGGACCTCTTCCAGGAGAATTATGAACCATTGCTCAAGGAAATAAGAGATGACACAAACAGATGGAAAAATATTCCATGCTCATGGTTAGGAAGAATCAATATCATGAAAATGGCCATACTGCCCAAAATAATTTATAGAGTAAATGCTATCCCCATCAAGCTACCTATGATCCTCTTCACAGAACTGCAAAAAACACCTTAAACTTCATATGGAACCAAAAGAGAGCCTGCATAGCCAAGTCAATTCTAAGCAAAAAGAACAAAGCTGGAGGCATCATGCTACCTGACTTCAAGCTATACTACAAGGCTACAGTAATCAAAACAGTATGGTACTGGTACCAAAACAGATATATAGACCAATGGAACAGGACAGAGGCCTTGGAGACAACACCACACATCTACAACCATCTGATCTTTGACAAACCTCACAAAAACAAGCAATAGGGAAAGGATTCCCTGTTTAATAAATGGTGATGGGAAAACTGGCTTGCCATGTGCAGAGAGCAGAAACTGGACACCTTCCTGACACCTTACACTAAAATTAACTCCAGATGGATTAAAGACTTAAACATAAGACCTAACACCATAAAAACCCTAGAAGAAAACCTAGGCAAAACCATTCAGGACATAGGCATAGGCAAGGATTTCATGACTAAAACACCAAAAGCATTGGCAACAAAAGCCAAAATAGAAAATGGGATCTAACTAAAGTCCAGAGCTTCTGCACAGCAAAAGAAACAATCATTAGAGCTAACCAGCAACCAACAGAATTGGAAAAAATTTTTGCAATCTACCCATCTGACAAAGGGCTATTATCCAGAATCTACAAAGAACTAAAACAGATTTACAAGGAAAAAACAAACAAAACCATTCAAAAGTGGGCAAAGGATACAAACAGACACTTTCCAAAAGAAGACATATATGAGGCCAACGAATATGTGACAAAACTGCTCATCATCACTGGTCATTAGAGAAACACAAATCAAAACTACATTGAGATACCATCTCATGCCAGTTAGAATGGCAATCATTAAGAAATCTGGAGACAACAGATGCTGGAGAGGATGTAGAGAAATAGGAACACTTTTACACTGTTGGTGGGAGTGTAAATTAGTTCAACCATTGTGGAAGACAGTGTAGTGATTCCTCAAGGACATCGAAATAGAAATTCCATTTGACCCAGCAATCCCATTATTGGGTATATATCTAAAAGATTATAAATTGCTCTATTATAAGGACACATGCACAGGAATGTTCATTGCAGCACTGTTTACAATAGCAAAGACTTGGAACCAACCCAAATGCCCATCGATGATAGACTGGACAGGGAAAATGTGGCACATATATACCATGGAATACTATGCAGCCATAAAAAATGATGAGTTCATGTCCTTTGTTGGAACATGGACAAACCTGGAAACCATCATTCTCAGCAAACTGACACAAGAACAGAAAATCAAACACTGCATGTTCTCATTCATAGGTGGGTGTTGAACAATGAGAACACATGGACACAAAGGGAGGAGAGCATTACATACTGAGTTCTGTGGGTGGGAACTAGGGAAAGGACAGCAGGGAGTGGGGAGTTGGGGAGGGGTAACATGGGGAGAAACGCCAGACATAGGTGTTGGGGAGGAAGGCAGTAAACCACATTGCCATGCATGTACCTATGCAACAATCCTTCATGTTATTCCCATGTACCCCAAAACCTAAAACGCAACAAAATAGTAAAATGGAAAAAAAAAAGAAAAAATAAAAGAAAATCAAACACTGTATGTTCTCACTCATAGGCAGGTGTTGAACAATGATATGGCTTTTCCCCTACAGCACTCTGTTAAAAAAAAAAAGGAAAAAAAAAAAAAAAAAAAAAAAAAAGAGACAAAGAAAAAAATTTAAAACAACAACAAAAAAAGAGTGTGATATCACCCTCCCCTCTCTCTTGCTTCGTCTTTCAGCATGTGAAAGACGCTTTCAGCTGCCTTCCATTTCCCTTCCCCCACTATGAATGAAAGCTTCCTGAAATCCTCACCAGAATCAGGTACTGGTGCCATTCTTCCTGTAGAGGCTGAAGAACAGTAGGCCTAATACACCTCTTTTCTTTATAAATTACTCAGGCTCATGTATTCCTTTGTAGCAAGGCAAATGGACTAAGACAATTATTTTCCAGAAATTACTGGAGTGAATGTAAACATAAAACAAAGAGACTAAGCAGCTTATTCCTGATCAACTTCTTTTAAAGGAGTTCCCAACAATGGCATTAATAAAATTAATGTCATTATTAAAATTTAAAAAAATGAAATAATAAAAATTTAAAAAGTGAATAATAATGCTTTAATAAAATAAAAATTAAAATAACTAAATGGGCTTCTGAAAAAATAATTACTGTGAATTAAAAAAAATAATACAGGACCTCTTTGAGTCATTCGCTTTTGATAAATCAGGTAGTTACTAAGTTAAAATATGCTGAAATTTATATTAAAAATAAATAGTAACTCCAACACAATTTATTCAGATTTTTATGAAATTTTTATGTTTAAATTCAGGGCTTCAGTGAAAGCCAGAGCATGAAACTTGTTACTGACCGCAGATAAACGGAAAGAAATTGTTATCCCTATGCCGTAAAGAAAGAGACAGGCCTGTCTGACTCCTGTTTATTTTAACTTTGGTACTTGAAACAATTCAAGTTCTGAAACCATATTTATGTTATATGTCAGACAAAGGGAAATTATATGTCACATATAGAGACCTCAGAAAGAATAATAACCCCAAAAAAGTCCAATAAAAATATAGTTGTAGAACATAAAACAGGCAATTAAATGGGAGAATGGCTAACAAATATATAAAATATCTCACTATATACTATTAATAATATAATTGCACATAAAAGCATAATTAAAAAATACACAATGTATAATTTGTATAGATACAAAAATATGTCACAAAATATTATGCAAATAAAATATACAATTTTAGGTTGTATTTAAAAATACAGGTTTTCTATCGTAACACACATGCTAAAGTAATCCAAACAGATAGTAAGACTTTATATTTCCCTATTAGTTCTGGAAGTACAACATGGAGGAGAAATCTGGCTAAAATGTAAAACAAATTATTAGATATGATTACAAATTGTACATTTAATTTTATGAATTCTATGAAAACTACAAACGTAGCAATTCTGATTCTTCCATAAATATATTAATATATATTTAATAACTCATAAAGCATTGTTTCAAAAGGACAAATGTTGTAAAATGGTAGACTGATTTCACCATCAGTGTTAAAAGCAATTTACTCTTTGAACAAGTACATCTATATTGGTAGTATAGGCTGGAGAAATTTCATAAAATAATAAATTTTAAAATCCAAATTAAAATAAAAATTTTGCTCATTAATTTCATAAAAGTAATAAAATAAAATGCAAAAGACACATGATATGAGGTCTCCCTGCTATTATATGGTAGCTGCAACAAATCTTAGTTTTTCTTTTCGTAGCATCAAGTACTTGAACTTCTGGCTGAGTTCCCCAGTTAGAGATGTTACTAAACTTTCACATATCTAAGTTTTTTTTTTTTTTTTTAAGTAGTGATTCTTACCTTTTCTTTAGTTTGTAATATAAGGTTAGTTAATTGTAGGACACCACATATGATAATTTCTTTTCTTGGAAGTGTTTGGAAATTGATACTTACTACTCTGAAATGGCTTTAGAAATGTCAGGAATCTCTTAAGTTGGAAATTTTTCCTGAAGAAATTTGTTTGAGAATACTTGCCAACAAGTAAAATTATAAAAAGATAAAAAAGGATAGTGGGAGAAGAGCCACTTCGAGCTTTCATTTCACCAAAGAGAAACATGAAGGATTAAATTATTTACTAAATTTAACATATTTCAATAAACTTAGATCTCTATTGCAGATCTAAAGGCCAGAGTTATGTTCATCAATCTTTGAACTCTTCCACACACTCTAGTATTTATTATAGTTATTTATAAAATATTAGCATTGAATGTATATTTTTCTTTAAGAAACTTGGGAAAATAGTAGAAAACTGGAAATGGACCAATCTACGGAGTACTTTCAAGAAATTAAAGCTTATAATAATTCAGTCATTTTATTTATTGCAGGAATTTCCACTTTTACAAATATGTGAGATAATTTTATTGTGAAATATGATAGTTATATATTAATTTATGTAATAAAAACTATTTATTTGGCTATATATCCGACAGAATACATCATAAAAATAAAGCATTCATTGCCAAAAACTACTATTCAGGCAATTTCAGTTTAAATACATGAGCATTTCTGATTCAATTGCCTATCTTCTTATAAATTTTCTGAGTAAATGAGATACAATTCCTTTAAGTTTTGTAGTAATTTTGGTACTTAGGACTTTTAGAATATGTTGGAAAAAATCATCACAGTGATTTATTATAGGGCACAGGGATGCTGCATTTCTTTCCTGACACTCTAATGAATTTCCAATTTCTCTTTATTTACATATTAATTTATACTGAGGTAGTTATTTTACTATTCTCAGGGGAAGTACAACTAATGGAGATGACATATTTTCATGGATATCAGTAAAATTTTCCTAGTGAATTCTCAGATTCTATGACAGCATTTAACAGCAAACATTTAGATTAGACATTTAAATATATTATGATTCTAAGAATTTATAAGTGCTCTTTATTTTTTGTATAGATAACTTGAATCTTTATCCAAATGTGTGGCACTTAAAGGTCTAATGGCCCTCATAGAATTTAGCTAGTAATGACAAAAATAGAATAATAAAACAGAAGACTGCAAAATTGAACTGTAACAGTAAGAGTTTGACCAAGGGGAAGAAAATGAGGTTAACAATAGGATTATCTTATAAGAAGGACAGTCCCTAAAGAATAAGATAAATATGTAAATAAGGAAATCAGGAAATGTTTCATAACGCTTGATCTGCTTAGAAAGACAAAGTATTTGAAAAAATGTAGTGATCATATTTTTTAGCTCAACATTAATTAATAGAATGAAAATATATGAAAAGGTTATAGTCTTTTATTAGATCAGTTTTACAAAAGTGGCTGCAATGCATGATGAGAATTTAGAAAGCTGCTTTTATTTTCTGAGAAGAGCAGGAAGTTAATGCATGCAGTGGGGGAATGACCTCAACCATATGAGGCTATTGTTAGTATAAGGAATCTTGGAATACATTAGGCTGTGTAAGTAAACACATTAAAATTGAAAATAAAAGAAAACATTTTAAGTGTTTCAGTATCAAAGCAGAAAAAAATACATAGATGTTTCTCTTACATCGTTTTCCTTCACTAGGACTCATTACTCTTTGAGGCAAAGATGAACTTATGAAATATAAAGAAAGGAAGCTGAAGCAGCCGAGCGTCTCTATCAGACCAGACTACAGCTGTGGTTTTACCTGAAGGCCTTTTGAGCCAGGACATACTTTGCTTCAGTGCTTGGAACAGCAACTTGTTTGAAGGTGACCTGGGAAAAGAAGCCATATAAAGAGTGTTGTTCTATTGGTGCTTCCAGAGTGATAAAGGTATCAAAGTGCTGCAAACTTATTAGAAATTCAGTTCACTTTCAACTGCTGCACGAATTTATATATCCTGCCATCAACAAAAGGATCAAGTGAATTGTGAAGATCTGGTACTTAGCCAACCATGTAAACGTTGATTATATATATATATATATATATATATATTTTAATGTATACATATATTTTAAAAATATATATATATTTAAAATATATATATATAATATATTAAAAAATATATAATATATATATTTTTATTTTTTTAATTATATATATTTTAAAATATATATTATATATATTTTTAATATATAATATTTTAAAATATACATATATTTATATATATAAATATATATATATATATTTTTTTTAAAAGACATTTCCTTAGTTCCCAGAGAAGCTCTCTTGTGTGACTAGATCAAGATCAAGTGACTGGATCAACATCAAGATTTAATGTTAATTGTGAAAGAGGCATTAAGTTATACACTGAAAAATGTTAAGATGATGTTAAAAGCAACACTTTAACTGAGTTTAAAAAAAAGACTTTAATTGAGCAAAGAATAATTGGTGAATCAGGCAGTCTCCCAAGTCAGAGCAGGCTCAGAGACTCTAGCACATCTAGATGGTAGATTTATGGATAATAATAGGCAAGTAATGTAGATGGCCTTGAGGTACAAAAATAGCCAGATTTGTTACAGCTAAGCGTTTGCCTTGCTTAAACATGGTTTCAACAGTTGGCCATGTTTGAATGGCCAAAACTCTACTGTCACAAGAGTAGGCTACAGTCTGTTTATAACTTTAGCTTATGGTTCCTGATGTACCGGGAAACCTTTACACTGAACTTAAAATATGCAAGGAGGTACCTTTAGGCTAAGCTTGATTTAACCACGGTAAAATTTATTATATGTGGTTTTACTATAGTAAATTAATAAATACAATATAAAGTTTAAATCATACATTTCAATATATTGACTTTATATTTTTTCCAATTATTGATGTATACATTTTTTCCAATTATTGTTGAAGACTTTTCTTTCAGTAAAAGTTCTTAGAAGTTCCATATGATTCTTTAACTACAATGGTGTATCATCTATTGTTTCTGATTCTACTTAAGTTTTCTTTAACTTAAAGAACTTTGCAAAGAAATTTTAATGACGAGTACTTTTAAATTTTACTTTTTCCCCTAAATATTTTACAGTAATCTCATCTATATCGGATTTAACAGCAACTTTTAATTTTTTGGGGGGAGGGAGGAGCAATTTAGTATTTGAACTCTAATTAATTATACTTAGATTTTTAAGGAAACAAAAGCCATCATTGGTCAATTACGTTTTTTGTTCACATAACACTTTATTAAATTATTTAAGTAGTCTAAGAACTCAACTTCAAATACCATAAGGGAATTAAGGTTTCAACAGATGAATTTGTATAGGGCATAGGGCACAAACATTCAGTTCTAGTAGTAAGAGAGAATTGATTATAGTCAGCCACAAAATATAAGCCCAAATTTCATCAGGAATGAGCATTTTGATGACATTCTTAAATTTAATTGTCAATACACTCACTTTTTCCTTCTGTACTTTCAAAGTAATGCCAAATCAGCAAACATATTTCAAGTTTTTACTTGGAGGCATTATCTAATTAAAATTATTCAGTTACAAAAGAAAAACCTCAACCTAACCTTTTTTTTCTAATTCAACAGATTTTTTTTTCTTTTAAACTACAAGAAAATACCTGATTTTAAAGTAGTAATATGCTGTAGTTGGTACTTTTCAAATTTAGTAGCTGCCCATTACTTTAACAAAATGACTGATAATTCATGAATATGTAAAATTATTTGTTCCAGATGTCCTTACTATTTTTGTTTTCTAAAAATGCATTAGTCAGAAAAGCCTGACAGTATGGGTGCAGGGTCTCAACAAACTCATCCTTGACTTATTCTAATGTTATAGTTATTAATGTAGGTTGACCAGTCTTTGTGAGGGATTTTTTGTTTTTTATTTTTCGTATTATTTATTTTATTAAAGCCAAAATTGACAAAGCCTTCTACTCAACGACCTTTATGAGACAAAGTCCACACCACACTGAGGAGAAACAAAGAGTGCAGTACACAAATTGAGCAGAATAGGGAGAATGGAGATGAAGATCAAGAGTGTGGGTGGAGAGGGGGGCAGACAGGACATCAAAGCCAGGAGAAAACCACAGGAGAGGAAGCTTTGTGAAGTAAAAGGAGCTATTCTGAAGACAGCCTTCTCCAAAAAGTTTAGTGAAACTAAAGTTTAGTAAAACTAAATTCACATAAACTAGAGCCACAAAAAAAGTCTTTAAGTTAAAATCTCAAACTTAATGTAAGTTAAAATAGAAAAAAAAAAAAGCAGAACTTCAGTGAAATGCTGTAGTTGGTCTGCTCTTGTATTCTACTTAGTAAATGGTGGCTGGTGCTAAGCAATACCAATGATATATTCTTTCTGTCTCTACCTCTGCATGTATATATGCCTGTATTTCTATACCTGTAGTGTTTTTCTTAATGGTTACTTACAATAAGAGTGTGAACAAGACCAAAAAAATTTAAAACCCAGCAAATGCATTTTTATTAACTAGAAAAGAACTTACAGTTAAAATTAGATATTTCACGAATATCCTGAAAAGTGGCAAAGTACGAATCAAAGAGGTTACCTTATGTCACTGAGGGGAGGCTATTCCCCAGACCTGTAACCTGCCTGAAGAAAATTTCTGTTTCAATTTTCTTCCTCTGAGCAGAGGAAGGAGAGTATGGATTTATTCATCCCCACTATTCACAATCTTTCCCACATTATACCTGCAGCTGAGTGCCTTGAATAATTAGATGCTACTAGGTCCAAGTCAATGTGGCAAGACTAATCCATGAAAATATATAGTTTATTTATCTGGTTGATAAAAATAAATAAATAATGTGAATATATCCTGTATAATTCTCAAAAAATTTTTGATGGTAGAAGTCAATTTAATCTCTACTTGTAACATGTGTTCTCAACTCGAGATCCTATCTGTCATCAATTGCACAACTTCTTCTCAGACTCTTGTATGGGTTAATGCCTTAGCCCTACTTGAGTAGTTCAATTTATTATTCTCTTACCTTACATTATTTTGTAATACAAACTCTGTAAACTTTGGGCAATTTTATTCCTGCAAACTATAAAAATTTCCCCCTACCCCTCTCTAGCTTACTGACTACAGCAACTCAGCATAGCACTCAAATGCATGTATGCTTTCAGGTCTAAAATTTACATAATTTATATTTGGTCTTTACCCACAAATTAATATATTGTTCGTTACATTACTATGTGTATAAACCTCCATGGTACCAAATTTTAAAAAAATACTATCATTTCTTATCATTATTTTTCTCATAGCCCTCTATAATTGACCTGGACAAATTTGTTTACTTGGTGATGATTTGATTATCCTCAAAATTATGGCAAATTATAACATTAACTCTATAATCTATGAGAATCTACAAAGCGGTACAAACTTTTTAGGTTCATAATTTACTTCATTAGGTTATTTTCCAAATTCTGTTCTCTGTTTTTGTTTTTATTTTTTTCTCAAAATATTACCAAAACTAGGAAGAAATTCTTTGGGAAAATAATCAGACCCATATGATCCTGACAAAATATGCTAAAGTACTTGCTCTCATCCACAGTTTTACTTTTTGTGGTTTCAGTCATCCACAGTAAAGTACAATAAGTTATTTTTAGAAAGAAAGACCACATTCACATAATTTTAATTAAGTATATTTTTATAATTATTCTATTATTTATTTTTTTATCTTTTATTGTGCTGAATTTATAAGTTAAACTTCATTATATGTGTGTATATATAGGAAAGAACATGGTACATATAGGGTTTGGTGCTACTCAGTTTCAGGCACTCACTGGCACTCTTTAAATGTACCCCCTGAAGATAAGGGGAGACTTAAGTAATTCTGAAACTATAAGTAATACAGGTTATGAATCAGTTCAGCAATGTTCTTAGATCTTACCATGAAATAAATGTTTCAATAGAATAGTATCCAAAAGAATCATGAGAATTGCAGCCATATCCAGGGAATTTTCTATACAAATGTGTGACAAGGTCTTATTTTAATATAGCTTACTTAATTTTTACAGTAAAACTTTGTTACTTAATCCTTAGTATAGAACAATTTGGAATAAATCATAAGGAAAATCACAATAGTTAGTTGAGGCATACCTCTGGTGTTTTAACATTCTAGAGGAGAATTTTCAAGATAATGGGTAATAAACTATATCTTACTGAAGCAGGATATTTTCTTGAACCCTTCACAGTACTTGTGACAGTGGTGCGTCATTTACTCAGCCTGCCCATCTACCCCTCACAGGAGAGATCATGTGAATGAACGAGTGCATGTCAGTCTTATATTTTTCCCTGCACTTCAATCACAGCCAGCAAATTACTGTTTTTGAGTTCTGGAATGGTGAAAATCCTAACCAAAACCACGGCTTTTCCCTGTTCCTTCTGTTGAAGTAACAGCATTTATTTTGAATGTTAAGTTGTACCCTCAGTAACATTCTGTGTTTTTCCCTGGCTGGAATCTAGTCAAAGGGGTACATAGAGGGAAATACTCTTCTTTGTAGTTCAGTGAAATGCTGGACCCCATCCTTTTACAAGATGCTGCAAAAGAACCCAAAATAATGCCAGGGAAACAATTGATAGGTAATATAAAGAACTAAAGGAGACCTGGGTGTATTCACTGTTTGCTTAGTAGCCATGAACAGTTTAAAGACTCCGTGATTGGACATAATCAACTATCAAACAACACAGTATTTTAACCTATTTGCATTATATTTACTTAACTCAAATTATCTATCAGGGAAAAAAAGAAGGGCTTTCCTGGCTTATGTTCCTTGTTAAACACCACTGAAAAAACAATTTTAAGTTAGGCTCTATTGTTTTACCGTGCTGAAATAGCATACATCATAAAATGTCATGCGGTTAAAAACGGTTCTTAAGACAATTAGCCAGAGTCCAATAACCTCCCAGTCTGTGTAAATCTAAGATTATTTTTCATTAACGTTTATGATGAAGAACTTCAAATGACAGAAAACTGATATTTCTGTTTCCAAAACAAGCATCATAAATCTGTTTGAGTAATAATTATGTCAGTTAAACTGTTGGAAAAATATGTTTTTTATAATAAATACCAAGATAAAAATAGTGGAATAGAAGTAGATTGACATGTCTACTAAATGGACAAATACGAATTTCATTTTTATCTTAACAGTTGTTGCAGACACTAGTTTTTTTTTTTTCTCACTCCTTTTGAACAATACATACAAAAAATAATCTCCTTTTTCGTTAAGGCAAATGTAAGTAAAGCTTCAAAGTTGATCAGGTGTCTGTGTTTCTGTTTTTACTGCCTGGGTCTGTGGGCTGCTCAGTGCACCCCTCTTTTCTTTATCCTTTCACAGGAGATTCTTTTACCATCCCATGTTTGCCTAGATATACATATTTTCTTGATAAATGCAGAGATAAAACAATGTATATGAATATCTTCATAAAGGTATATGCAATGTATATGCATGCATTATATATACAATGTATATGCATACAATATATATGCAATGTATATGCATACCTTCATAAAGGTATGACTTCATAAAGGTATGAAGAGCTTCACTGGAGAACATGAAATTTGTTTAGAACAAAAATCACAAATGTAGTTATCTCCAGGGTCCATGCAGATTGTAACTAAGTGAAAAGGGCTCACAGCACGTTTGTTTTCTTGTTAAATCTTTGACATAAAAACTTGATGTAAAGCAGCATACTCCTGCATTTTCCTTAAAACATGAACTTTTCAATTTTGTTTATTTTCCTTTTAATATTTGGGGATAGAAAAATAGTTTCTACTGTAAGAATATCAAAATATAAAAATATGATTTCAACTGATATGAGACACAGTTTTGAGGAGTTCATAAAGAATATAGAAGAGTATTTGAACTGAAATTCACATGATCTTTTATTGAAAACTGTTTCATTGTAAATTGGAGTACAAAGTGAGGTTATTAATACAATGTCGTATAGTTAAATACGGCTAATTAATATATCTGTCACCGCAAATATTTATCAATATTTTGTTGTGAGAACATTTGAAATTTACTATCTTCCTTTTTAAAGAAGTAACCTTTATTCATATCCAACATATCTTTGTCATTTAAAAATTTAAGCTGGACTGCTTGAGACTCTAGGATTTCTAGAGAAGCCAAAAATACAGTCTTGAAATGGAAATCAAGAAACCTTTCTTCAAAATCAACATACTGCAAACTCAGTTCTTAAAGCTTACATTACTCAAATTCACATATCTCCCTCTCTGGGTATATACATGCATGTTCATATGTGCATGCATGTGAACATGTGTGCACGTGCATGCATATGATCTGATTTAGCCAACAGGCTAAGGATTTTCAGCTTCTGGAATTGAAAATTAATTTCATAAAATCAAATAAATTATGAATCCATGACTGTCACAAGCAACACTACCCAACTTACTACCCTCTAACTTACTGAGTACATAGCTAATTAGCACTTAAATAGGCCAGGCATATATGTTACCTTCCACAATTCACCAGTTGTCACCTGTTTAGGACAAGTTAAGACAAAATTTCTAGTTGGGATGAAAATTGAGCAGGGGAAGATTTTTTATAACAGAAAGTAAAACAGGGCAAGTCGTTTGCATCCTATGTTCCTGTCTCAGTTAATGTATACTGCCATATTGTTGGGCATTTTGTGCCATATGCACAGAAAATGCAGAACAGAGAACTGAACATTTCCAAATTAATTCAATGTTTAATTATTGCAGCAAATCTAATTAAAGTACATGATTTAATTGATTGATTTATGTTCTTGTGAAGATACTGATAATAGAAATAAAATTCTTTGTCACACAGACTTTGGTGGCTTTCCTGGTTGCCAGATGTCTACTTGAATTTTTTAACCTTTTATTGATGCATTACATATATGCAAAAAACTGAATAAATCATAATTGTACAGTTTGATGAATTTATACAAAATGATCACCTGCTTCAACAGCTCTTGCCTAAGTTCCTGCACATTTATCAATTCCTACAGTAACCTCTGTTGTGCTGCCATCCAGTTTACTTCCCTAAATGGGTAACTGGCACCCTCGTTTTTAATACCATAGAGTAGTTTTCAAATCATTTGAACATCAAATGTTGTGACTAGGTTCTTTCATTCAGCGTTACATTTGTGAGATTAATCTATATTACAGCATATGGGTGTAGCTGGTTCATTATCATTGCTTCATGCTATTTCCTTATATGAATAACATCACCAATTATTTATGAATTTTCACTTGATTGGACTTCTATAGTTTTAAGTTTTGACTATTATAAGTGGTGCTGCTTTAACATTCATACATGTGTTTGGGAAACACATACATTTCCCTTAGGAAAAAAGTAGATGTGCTGGGCCATTGTCTGCTTGCTTGTCACTCATCTATCTATCTATCTGCCTATCTGCCTATCTATCTATCTATAATCTATCTAGCTATCATAGCTATCATCGATCATTGTCTATGTCTTTCTAGTACTGCTGGTTTCCCAAATGCAAGAGGATAACGACACTATTAGAGACTGCAAAAGCAATGTATGAGTTCCCATTTCTCAATATTCTTCACAATACTTAGTTTTGAAATTTATCCTTGGTATTTTATTCATTCTAGTGGGTATATGTTTTAATTTTAATTACTCCTGATGCCTAATAAAGTTGGTCAATATGTTATATTATTGCCCATTAAGACTTATTCCTTGGCAAAATGCCCATTAATACATTTGTATGTTTAGTTCATACACATACACACACACAGTACTATCCTATTTATGTATTCTAAATTGCATAAAAGCATCAATTTTTTGGTAATTTTATAAGAATTTGATTAATGAACTAAACATAAGTAACAGCCTTTGTTAAATTTATAAGGACGGTCTACTCTTTTAAAACTTGTTCCCAAAATATTAGAAATCACTTTCAGTTGAACTTTTTCTGTGCTTATAGTCTTTAAACGTAATTAAAGCTGAGGATCTCAGAAAGTATGCTTATGAACAGGAGAAAATTATAGTAAAAATGACAATTTAATTTTCAACTTTTCATTTACTTTATAATAATTTTGATCACTTAGTCATGTTTCAGACATTTTTTGAGAAACTAGGCAGAAGCTAAAACACAAATTTTTACCCCTGTTATAAAGATAAAACCCAAACCAATTCAACTGGCATGACAATTCTTGTTCTTGTTTGTTTTTTAATTAGAAATTAAGAGAGAGCATCATGATCTCTCCCAAACTGTTCACTGCTGCCATTAAGAAACCCATTTCTGAGTTAAAGGAACCAAGGTCGCCCAAAGTGTATAATTTTTTAAAGTTTTAATTAATGTGTCTTTCTACTCCACCAGAATTATTTGATTGCTAGAAGAGATAGGGCGGATGTTAGGTTATGGATGCAATGGCTCGAATCCACATTGATTTTCTGTGAGCAAATCATTTCTGATGGTTTGTGATGATGAATTACATTTAGTTCAGAGAAGGAAAATATCTTCTTTGTCTCTACTGTTTTCTGACTGTTTGACAAGCCCTGGTGTTAATAGATGTCTTTCAACTAAATGTAAACTGTCTATAGTTCTAAACTTCATACTTGTAAAGGAAACACATTCATCTGGTATAAAATAACCTCAAGAAGAATTAAAGTAGATTTTTCTTTGACATACCCAACAGGAAAGTTAGTCTCAGATTTTCTGGGTCATTAAAATTAATTAGTCTTGTTCTAACAACTAGATACCTTGACAACTATGTTTTTGGAGAAGATATAAAATAGAATCAATGGAATATGTTAAAGAAAAAAGAAATCTTTAGAACTTATAAATTGATTTATTGATTTTAAACATATCGTGTGGCATGAAGTAGAGGCTGAAATATTCTGCATGTCATTCCCAATAGACACTGGAATCCCATACCTGTTTTTATATAGATTCACTTTATTTTGATTTGGTGGTTTTGTTTCTAGATGTTTTTTGTCTGGTTTTCTAAGATGAAAAATTTGCTTGGAAAATAACACCAATTTCTAAATTGGTAAACTAATAAACCTGTGTGTAACTGTAAAAATGAATAACATCTCCATTTTATCCATGATATTTCTCAAGAGCAGATTGCCAGGCACTGTAGGTTTATGCCATAGGGCCTGCTTGTTACTTAAGAAATGACAATAGAAAACAATAAGTTTATAAGTTGAGCTTTTGTTTTTCAAAAACACTTTTTAAAGAAAAGACAAAGCCAACAACTATAGTAGCTTTCAGGAATAATTTGTGTGTGTTCTCCATCATCACCCATTTCTATACACTATGTTCAACCACATAGAAACAAGCACTCTACATGAAAACAATGTGCTTGCTAGGAAAAACCAATAGTTCCAACATAGAAACTACCATAAATAAAAATATTCTAGCTGTTTTCCACCCAGCTAGTCACTCCATACCTTCCTGCATAAAAACTGTGTGTCACTGAAAATACCCTGGAAAGAAAAACTGAAAGGTTTTATGAGTTATAAGAACTTGGCTTTTGGTATATAAAAGCAAAAATCAAAAAGAATTAAGACATAAACTTTATATTGCTAACAACTGCCATGTTCTGCCCATGTGACCAAGATAGGTAAAGAAAGGCAACAGAGAAAAGTAGGAGAGAATATAGTATACTTTTTGGGTCACTAAGAAAACTTCTAAACCTCTTGACTGTATTATAGAAGTGAACGAAATTAGAAAAGGCCAAGAGACTAATGGAAATCTTGGAGCAGAGAGAAATATGCCTCATTTCTTGGGCACATGAAATGTTAGGGCATGGAATAGTAAGGTATTCCATACTTCCCCCTAAGTTTGGGTGTACAAGGAATTTTGTGGTAAGGTATGTTGCAGCATAATACAGTGGGCCTGAGACCATGAATCTCTTAAAGGCCAGGCATGTGATTGAAGAGCTAAATTTTTCTGTGATGCTTTGAAGCACATAGGAATTTTTGAAAGGGATAAAGTCAATGATCAAAAAGATTTATGGTACTAATAAGGGAACGTTGCAACAGAATGCAGGATGGTATGTATGACCAAAGTAATATAAATGCACACACATCTCAGTAGATGCTGTATCACTCAGCTATTGCCATGTAACAAATCATTGTTACACTTTCATGATTAAAGCAATGGTGGGAATCAATTTCCACAGATCTGTGGGTTGACTGAGGGTCATGGTGGTCTGGTCTATATTTACCTGACCTTAATTCGCATTGTTAATGAACCTGAAATTAGCTGGATATTTAGCTAGAGACTGGCCCAACTAGCCCATGATAACTCACGTGGGATAACTGCTCTCATCCTTCTGTCTCTGACATTCTTCAAGTAGCCATGTTCTTATCTTGGTGGCAGATTCCAAGGAAGAAACCTAAATGGGCAAGCATATTTCCAAGGCTCTGCTTCTTTCCAGTATGCTTCTGTTGTATTGATAAATCAACTCTCGTAAGATGAAACTGTACAGTTAGATGGCAAAGAATATGAATAGAAAGGCATCAGTTGAAAATATTAATTAAGTCTACATCAGATGACAAAGGGGAAGGCTGATGACACTGGACAGCAGTTTATCACCAGAAAGTAGTTTACAGATAGTACAAGGGCAAAGGAGGTATTTAAGTTTCTTTAGCCCAAGAATTTAGATTTTATATCTAGAGAGAAGTTGGAGAAGACCAAAATGAATTGAAAGAGTTAAACTCGAAAACTTAATGATTTCCTGAAAATTACAAAAAGTTTCCCTACAACTAAAATTAAGTTACAAGATAGAGAAAATGATAATTTATAGTGAAAAAAACAATGTTTTCAATACTATGGTAAATGATCTGAAAAGTCAGAGTGGTACATAGTTTTCACATGTGTCTGATTTTATCGTAAAACCAGGGGCTTAAATTTTTCTGTTAATTTTAATTGACCTGTGGGTACTTTACACAGTACTTTTGTAAAACCAATAAAGTTATGTGTAAATAAGTTGGAGAATAGCTGGTTTTTAATACCCTGAAGCATTTCAGGGTTATCTAATTTTACTTTTCAGCATTACCACCTATTTCAAAGCCTTATTATATGCCTATACAATTAAATCAGTATTCTGTCTTTGTTTAATCTGTCCCTAGTCCAACTTAGAGAGTTGTGGTGGCAATAAGTTAGCACATGCATAGGACTCACATTGGTGACTGACACCTTATAATGACTTCAATTTAGTAGTTATTATGATACTTATTATTATACTAACCTCAGACAAAATGTAACTTCATCGACAACTGCATTTTTACTTTTCTGCTTCTACAACTTTCCTGATACCTGGGATGAAATGTCACTTGCATTATATTAATTTCATTCTTTCATCTCCCACACAAGCTGCCCAGCTGAAATTCTGTCCAATCTTTGAGGTCCTCTAGGAGTGTCATTCTTCCATGAAATGTTTCTCGCACAATAACCACAAGGGAAAGAATCTTCCTCTCTTCTGACATTGTATATTTCATTAGGTTTATACAAATATAATGCATGCAACCTTGGAAAAGAGGAAAATATAAATCAAATGAAAAGATGGCACATATAAGTGTACTTATTCTCAGTATATATAAGTATATGTAACCCACTAAATATTAAAAATAATTTTGCTAATTTATTTTATCATACTGTATTAGAGTTCTCTAAAAGGACAGAACTAATAGGCTAGATGTGTATACTAAGGGGAGTTTATTAAGGAGTATGACTCACATGCTCACAAGGTGAGGTCCCACAATAGGCCATCTGCAAGCTGAGGAGAAATGAAGTCAGTGTAAGTCCAAAAGCCGAAGAACTTGGAGTCTAATATTCAAGGACAGAAAGCATCCAGCAAAGGAGAAAGATTTAGCTTGGGAAGATAAGTCAGTCTAGTCTTTCCCGTTCTTCTGCCTGCTTTTATTCTGGCCACTATGGCAACTGATTAGATTATGCCCACCCAGATTGAGGGTGGGTCTGCCTTTCCCAGTTCACTGACTCAAATGTTAATCTCCTTTGGCAACACCCTCACAGACACACCAAGGAACAATACTTTATATTTTTCAATCCAATCAATTTGACACTCAATACTAACCATCATACACACTAAAATGTTGACTGATGGTTTCTTTTGAAATATTAGAAGAACTGGAGGCAGTAGGATTGATTTCCCAAATACCAGGGCTTTCTAGTTTGCTACAGTCCCAATTATTTCCAACTGTATCAGAAGCTATTTACTATTGAAACTGTGCTCTTCATTTTCTACACTGAATTAGATAAATATATTTATTGTTTCTATCAGGAATAAGAAATTTAAAAGGACATCCAAAGTATTAGGTATTTTCCTGAGGTCAGAAGTTCAAGACCAGCCTAACCACATGGTAAAACCCCATCTCTACTAAAAATACCAAAATTAGCCAGGCATGGTGGCCAATGCTTGTAATTCCAGCTACTAGGGAGGCTCAGACAGGAGAACTGCTTGAATCCAGGAGGCAGAGGTTGCAGAGCGTCGAGATCCCGGCACTGAACTCCAGCCTAGGCAACAGAAGGAAACTACGTCACCAAAAATAAAAAATAAAAGTATTAGATGTTTTGAAACAAGGGAGCAAGCATATTTCTTTGTGGAAGGAAAAATATTTGTGCATATATAATAAGGAAGCATCTGCTCTGCTAATCTCAAATGTTATTCCTGTAGGCATTTAATTTTGCAACCTATGCTCTGATTATACTAATCACATATTATCTCATTTTTCAGATATTTTGTGCATATGATAGATGTCATCTTCTAGATTTTATATTATCTGAGGATGAGAAATAGTATTTTTTCATTATTGTAATGCATAGTTTACACTTAATACATGATGGCTTTAACTAAATTTATATTGATAAATGTTTTTTACCTTGTTCATATATGTGTGTATGCATGCATATGTGTATATATGTTCATGCATATACACATAGTAAAAAATAACAAGTATTTGAGGAATACATCTTTTAAAATATTATGACTTCAAAAGGATTGTAAATTTTATCCTATTTAATGTGTCGGTTGTAACTGCTTTATAATAATAAATATTGTAATTTTCATTTCTCTTATTATTGCCACTTCTAAATTTCCATTTAGCCACATATAATTTTGATTTAGATAAAATTTTAGGTAGATGAAGTTCTGTTTAGTAATAGAACATAATATAGCCTTCTAACTTTTGATATTTGTTTATGAGACACTTCTCATTCTTTGGCAATATATTCCAAAGCCTTCCTTATCAACATCTAGAACTATGTCATGCTTTTGAGTAGAAAGTAAATCAAGGCCAAGTAAAATATGGTGAACAATATTTTTATCTTGGAAGGTTTTTTTTTAGTAAATATTAGCATGCTCCAGGCTCCCATAAATGTGTTGAGGTGAAGAAACTTCTTCAATTTAGAATGACTCAACCTTTTCAAATGTATTTGACACTAGAGCTTTCTTTTTCATATCTACTGAAAACGAAGTCTGGTTCCATGTGGAGTGTGTGTGTGTGTGTGTGTGTGTGTGTGTGTGGTATCACCTTTACCATATGAACATAGCAAAACAACACTGTAAAAATTCCACTCATAGCAATGTATTTGGTTACTGTCATGAAGAGAATTTATCTTAGACTCTGGCTAAAAGGCAAAGGGAATCATAAAGCTAAGCCAATTCTCTTGTAAAGTAACATATAAACACAAATAAAATATAGAATAAATGTTCGAAGGAAAAAAGAAATCTTGATTCTAAAGGATCCAAAATCATTATATAAGTTGACTAAACTATTAGATGAACTATTTATATCTATTTTTATTTAGTAAGTGGAAAAACTGTCTTTCTGTGTTTATTAATCAGTAGTATTACACATACATTTTGTTAAGAAACATTTATAATTTGTAACAAATGCTAAGTGCTATTTCAGAAGATACTATCAGTGGGAATTTGTAAAGGATGTCACCTAAGGATGCTTCTATATTTATACATTCTAATAATAAGAGAATTTATGGTTCTTTATAAAAACTAGGCATATGTCCTACTCAGTTTGGGCTGTTGTAACAAATTACCATAAACTGAGTGGCTTAAGAAACATTGTGATTAAGAAACTGTGGCTTAAGTAATTGTTATTCCCGGGGCTGAGAAGGCCAGGATCAAGGTAACAACAATCTGGTGTCTGGTGAGGCCATGCTTCCTGGCTTAGAGATGGTGGTCTTCTCCCTATGTCCCCACAGAGTGGAAAGCAGAGAGGGAGAAAGTAAGGTCTCCTGACTCTTCTTAAAAGGATGCTAATTCTATCATTAGAGCTCTATCTTCGTGCTCTCCTAAATGTCCATTCAAAATGCCAACATAGTGGAGATTAAAGTTTAACACATAAATTTTGGGAGGACATAAACAGTCAGTCTACTCCATTCCACCTTTCTCTTCACAAAACTCATGTTCTTCTCACACTCAAAATACATTTATTACATTCTATTAGCCCCCAAATCTGAACTAATTCCAGCATCAACTCTAAAGTCCAAAGTCCCAACCAAATATCAGTGTGAGAAATCAGTATTTGTTGTTTAAGCCCTCCGCCTATGGTCTTCTGTTATAGCAGTCCAAATTAACTAAGACAGAAATTGGCATGAAGAAGTGGGGTGCTCCTATTAACAAATATCTGAAAATGTGAAATTGGCTTTGGAACTGTATAATGGGAAGAGACAGAAATAATTTTGAAATGCATATTAGAAAAAGCTGACATTACTGTAAAGGGATTTTTAAAGGTTATTTCAGTGAGCACTCAGAAAGAAAGAGGAAATCTAGAAAGAAAGTTTCTGTCTTCTTAAGAATGTATAAATAATTATGTACAGAATATTGGTGAAAATTAAGGACAATTCTGATGAGGTCTCAGATGGAAGTGAGGAACACATTATTTGACACTGGAGAACTTCTCAACTTCACTTTTACTGCATTGTCAAATAATGTGTTCTGAAGTTGAGAACTTGCAATATTCATTTTTGACTTTTTTATTGCCCATATAACTATTTAAAGTATAGAGTTTTTTCTAAGTCTTGTTTCAGATGCATGACACACACTTTGATGTGTTTTGTATTTGGCATTATTTTGTTAAAGACATTTAAAATTATCTTTTGTCATTTTTTTTGTTTAATCCTTGAGTACCATCTTTGAGTGAGGCCATGCTTCCTGGCTTAGAGATGGCGGTCTTCTCCCTATGTCCCATATTGTAAATATGCTTTTCCTTTAACTTTTTTATATTTGAGGATTTCTTGAACATATCTGTCTCATTGGTTTTTAATTTATTTTTGTTGTGGTTAGAATACATGTATGTGTAATTACAAACCTTTTAAATTAATGGAGACACATTTTGGTCCACTTTATAAGTCTTATCTTAATATGTATTCCTTAGCACTTAGAATAAATGCGAATTCTACTTTTGTTTGAAGTAGTTTTCTACAGATTTCAATTATGTCAAGCTGGTTGCAGGTGTTGTTCAACTTCTACATGCTCACTCATTTTCTCTCAACTTGTCAGCTGAGGAGACAGGAGTGTTAAAATAAATAAAAATATTTATTGAATTGTCTATTTCTTTTATTCTCTAATTTTGCTTAAATTAATATAAAGCATTTAGGATTTTTATATATTTTCCATGAATTGATCTTTCTATATGAGATGCCTCCTTTATCACTAGAAAACTTTCATAAAAGTCTACTTTGTCTTATACTAATAGCCACTACAGCTTTCTTATGTGAATGTTTGCATGATGTTTGCTTAACTATCCTTTTATTTGTAATCTCTCTGTGGTTTTTCATTTCTTTTTTGTATGATGCATACTTGTTTTAAAATTTTTCTTAATCTTATCTAATAGTTACCACTAATATATCTTGAATTTTCATCCAGTCTGAAATCTTCTACCTTTAATTGGTGGGCTATCAGAATTAACACAATATAACAAAATGCTTGAGCTTTAGCTTGCCACCTAAATGATTGTTTTGCATTCACCTTATGTTTTCTTTGATCCTGTCTTTCCTCTTTATCACTGCTCATTTGGAAAAACCGAATGTTTTTTCATTTTATTTTATGTACATTATTATTTTTTAGCTATTGTTGCAATGCATTGTATTTCTACATGTTATAAACACTACAGTTTCTTTTACACATTTTTTAGGTTGAACAGTTAATATTCATATTAAGAAAAAAACTTAAGGGAATTGTACTTTGTGCTTAACTATTTGTCTTTTGTGGCCCCTTTTGATTCTTTCGTAGATCTAAGTTTCCAGTGGGGCAGATTTTCTTTCTGTAAAATAATGAATTATTGCTGGTGAAGAATTTGCTCAGCTTTTGTTTGTTTCAAAAAGTTTTTTCTATCACGTTCATCAGATGACTAGCTAATTTGTGGTCACAAAGACCCAGCTCCCTTGACACAATTTTAGGAAACATTTAATTGCTGTTTCTCCTCCAGATATCCCTTGGGCTTATGAGTATGGGAAATCTGACTTGTGCCTTTATCACATTTACCTGACCTTCCCCCTTATGCTATTTCCTTTGCTTCTGTACAGTTTTCAATCCTACAGATACTATACAATAACTTTCTCCATGCAAATCTCTTACTCAGCTTCTGTTGCCTAAGGAACCCAACTTAAGACAATGAGTTTAGAAGATTGCCAATGTATATGCAGATTTAGTATTCAAACCTAGTAGTTCCACAGATACATTCATAAAACAATCATAAACAGCCACAAACACACACAAGTATTTATATATTTACCTGTGAATGTATGTGTACTTCTGTCTGCCAAAGATTTTTAAATTCTCATCAATTTTTGATTGGCATCATGCTCATTTCCAATCGACCTTATTGAAGTAAAGGGATGATACCTGAAATAACAAAATAAACACACCTTTATCAATTAAGGCACATCGAAAGGTTAAAGAAACAAAGCTACCTACAGGTCCAGGATTCAGAGCCTGGCTGGCCTGGCAAATCTCTAAATTCTTATGGCTACACTCCCTAACAAGAAGAGTTATCAGCTCTGATTTACAATCCAGCTGCTACAGCTCTGATGGGACCGAAGACTAGTCTTATAAAAATTCTCTTCTGATACGCTACTGCAGACCTTAAGCCAGTTTCAGCCAGTTTACATAGGCTACACAGTCTTTGTATCCTATAGTTCACCTTTTGTCCTAGAGCCAAATTCCACCTCATTTTAATGCTGAGACCCTGCCCTCAAATGAAATGGAATGTATGTTGCATACATGTCTACCCATTATGCATACACTCAGCTCCCATCATAAATATGCATAGCTTTTGTCCCAAACCTGCTGAATGTGTATGATACCAACCCTCTGAGGCATAAAACCTAATCTGTCTTTCTCCTCTTCCGAGTGAGGTGGAGACTCTCTTCCCGACCGGCAAACAATGTCACTAATAAAGCTCTCCTTTCTACTATTTAGCCATTCTGGTGGTCCTTTGGATGACAAGGGTATTAAGCTTTATGAATAGTTTTATTAAATATCTCTGATAAAGCTCACTATTGTGTAATGGTTTTGATGCTCCAATATCTTAAATAAAGTCTTAAATTATAGATATCACATTCTGCTAGAATTTCAAGTGTGATAATAGTGAACTCTGTGGCTTCGGGATACTTCTTATAGGAGAATGGATACACATCCTTAGGAAACCCAGAGGGAATTTTCAATTGTTATTATGTTAAAGTTGTTGAGATGGCCACAAACCTATTTCATATAATCGTCTCTGATAAAATTTACAAATTTAACTTATATGACCAAAAAACTATCTTATTTATTTATATCTAATACTATTTATAGGAATGCTTAAATTCCATTGATACACATAGCTTTCACAATTCATATACATTCATTATGTGTGTGTGTAAATACATATACATATATATAATTTTAAGTTTAATATAATGAACACAATCAGAATGGTAATTAATCTATGACTAAATTGCCATTATATTAATTGTGTTCATTAGGGATATTGCTTTTTGTTCATTTCTATTCTGAGTATCATAGTTGTTATATAATTTTATTAATACTATTAAATTATAACTTTTATTAGTTATAATTTATAATTCATTTTACAGTACTTAAAATATGTCTCAGAAGAATAAAGAAACTGAAGTCAGAGAGAGTAATTAGGAGACTACTTAATTAATCAGGAGGTCAGGGTAAAAATAAACAGCAAATAATTGATAAGTTTAAGATATCTATGAGTGCCCTACTTTCTAAGATATTTATAGGTGTCACAGACTTTTTAAATATACAATTATACACAGGCTAATGAATTGGCGATCGCATACTTAAGCATTAAAAAAATTATATGCTACCTTGAAGTAAAAACTTAACTTAGTAAGTTTTACTAAAGCAAAACTGACCACACAATGAGTGGACCAGGGATAATACAATTAATTGTCCACATGGAATCTAGGAAGATATTTCTAAAATGATTAAGATATTCTGATTTAATAAAGAGACCAAGCAAGTTCTGACAGTACCACACCCTTGCTTAACATTTTTCCCGTTTTATGTGCTGAATCCTTGTACATGAATTAATTTGTAGACAAAATCCTGAAACTGAAATTTTAAATTTGTTTATTTATTTATTTTGGAAACAGTCTTGCTCTGTCATCGAGGCTGAAGTACAGGGGCACAATCTTGACTCACAGCAACCTCTGCCTCCCAGGTTCAAGTGATTCTCCTGCCTCAGCCTCCTGAGTAGCCAGAACTATAGGCACACACGACCATGCCTGGCTAATTTTTTGTATTTTTAGTAGAGACGAGGTTTCACCATGTTGGCCAGGCTGGTCTCAAATTCCTAACCTCAAGTGATTTGCCCGCCATGGCCCCATAAAATGCTGGGATTACTGGTGTGAACTGCAGCACCCAGCTTTGGAACTTTAATAAGCTGTAACCTATATGGATGCAAGAGACACGGAGCTAGTGAAATCCGAGTGTACATCCTGTCCCTTGTGGCCTAGAACTTTTGTTTTAATGGGCTGTGCGAATGTAATGTCCACATGAAATAATGATGCTCAATCACAACATTCTCCCCCAGTAACCATAAAAAATCTTGCTCACAAAGAAAGGAAAGAATGTCTTGGTCTTTTCTCTGGATGTAGAGGAAAATACACAAATAAGCAAAAATCTCTACCTTGAACATATGAAGTCTGAAGGGATCCCAGCTGAGAATTTAATTTAACGAAGTATTGGGTTAAGCATTGGGACAAAATGGATACTCAAACAGGAAGTCCAAAATGTCAGAGAAAGGAAATAAGTCTGCAGAGTATCACACAACTAAAGAAGAGGGTTTGAATTTTTATTATTCTATATGACTACATTTTGTTGTGTTATGAATATTTGAAAGAACACAAATATTTTATGTCAACGGTTTCCTCTTGTGACTTTTTAATGTTAAAAAAGACCCTGATAAATTGTATCATTTATATATCTGTACTTTAAATTGATGCATAGTTTAACTGAATATATTAATCACATGAGAAACAAAATCTGAAGAAATACTTTTCATTATGCAGGAAGCTATTGATGAAAACGGCGAGTTTTTCATGTCACTAATCATTTGATACACTGTTGAAACCAGAGTGAGAAAGGAAACACTGGGCTTTTGATTTATATACTTTATAAGGAACAAGCAATAAGAGACATAATTTATACTCAAGCAAATGATACTAAAGAAAAAGCCACACTTATTTCAGTAAATTTGTATTATTTCAGTTACTATTTAAGTAACAAAATTCTGTAAAATCTTATTTCAAAGACTTCTAATTTATTCATAAATAACACTAATAAAAAAATACTGAATACACGATATTTGCAAATTATAGTCTCAGAGGTAAAATGGCAAGTGATCCTTACCTCCAGGATATTTCTCCTATTGAAGCAATAAAATTACATATGATTATATTGTAGAGCAGAAAGTATTATTAAGTGACTCTAGAGATGACAAAGTTAAACATCATGGGAAGTAGAGAGCTATGTTACTTCCTACTAGGAAATGATTGATGGGAAATATGGTCTTGGGTCCCATAAAATAAATGGAATTATAATACAAATTATTATAAGAGTTTTGTTTGCCTAGAAATAGCAAAAATACCAAAATAATTTTAATAATGCTCTGCATTTTATAGTGTTTATGATTTAACCAAGCAATAGATTAAATGCATAAAACAATCTGTCCTATGGTGTAACAGCAGCCTCAGTTGGTTGCCGAACCTAAAGGCAAAAGTATTTTTGTACATTTTGTTTCACAGAGAGATAAAAAGTATTTACAGAGATTTCTGTTTTCTATGCTTCAGATAATGTGATCTTTCCATAAAAAAATACACAAATTAGAACATAAATCATAACTTAAATACAATGGCACTGTTTTCTGCATTCAAGAATTTATATAGTGTGGAACTTTCTGTAAGATTTTGTCTTCTTTTCAATATTCACAAAGTCTTTATTATTCTAACTAGTAAGCTTAAAAAATTAATTGCCTGGTAATAAACATGTCATTGAGTATAGTCAGATGATCCCATTATTTAAGTAGCTAATGAATCCCCCCACTGAAAGGAACAGTGAAGATCGCTTACAGTATATGGCTACTAATCAAGTAGAGGATGCCAAGAATATTGGAAATAAATGCCAATCTTAATAGCTATTGTACAGTGTTTCATGGTGAGATAAAAATGAAGACAGAACAATTAATTTTCATAAGATATGACTACTGTAGGTACTGTTTACAAAGTGGTACTGTATTTGTTTTTCTTTTGGTAAAATATGTATTAATGCTGGTAAAATAAATTAATGAAACAAAAATTCAAAATACACTGCTGCTAGGCAGGTAAAATATTGATTACAGTACCTGAGATCAGGATAGTAACATCATTAATTCCTTTTTAATTTTAGGGTTTGAAGTGTCTCAACCATTATGTAATGAAATAAAAGTCTCACTTGCACCAACTCTCAAAACTTTGAGGTAGAAAAATTTTCAATATTTATGTCAGATTTATTTTAAAGAAATGAATTATCATTTATACAGCTAAAACCAAGTCTATGAAGATCATTACCATCTTGAGTTTACGGGGTCTCCACACAAATAGTGCTGTATTTTTTTTAATTTCTGAAGTGTACATAAATGTTATCTTTTACCTGTTTTTCTCATTAAAATTGTTTTCAAGTATTTTCACATAAATATTCATTTAATTAATTCTAGTAGTTTTATTTTTTTACAAATAAATAAATAAGATCATTAAAAGCTTTCATATAATTTCTAGGTTATGATTCTAGTGTCTTTTAATTTGTAATATATACATACAAAGAGATGTTTATATGTATCTTAATTGAATTATAGATCAGGAAAACAAAACAACTCTGTAAGATTTTAATAGAATAATTGGAAAATTGAAAATGTACTGGTATTTTTAAAAATAGCACTGCATCGGTGTTAAATTTTTTGAGTGTGAGAATTGTATTGGACTTACGCAGCAATATATTCTTATTCACAGAGCAACCTGCTGAATAATTCAGAAAAATCATACACAGAGAATTTTTAAAATTTTTACAAAACATTAACAGAGAACATAGTTTTTGTTCTATTCTTTTGACTTCTGTTTATTGCAAAATAAGCAGAAAATTGGTGTGCACAGGTTTAATTACCAATGATAAAAATCCATTTGGGCATAGACATTTGCATATATGAAAGAGAAGCAAGTTGGAAGAAAAAAGTTACCTTTATCTACAAGAAAAGGACATTCTTTCCATTAAAGAAAGAATAAGAAGAAATGTAGGTTTGGTCATTCCTTTGAAGATGGTTCAATATTTTGGCTTCAGTTTACTCTGTGGGATAGGATGGAGGCCCTGCAACTACCAAAATTGGCAGTGGGATGAGCATGGATGATTTCAGGAAATAGAGTAAATGCACACATTGACCAGAGAAACATAGTTGGCTCAAAATGGTAGTAAATATTTAAAATTTTTTCATTAATAATTTCTTAGTAATATAATTATGACTTATCTATCTAGCTACCAAGGTGCTCAGGTATGAAAAAGCAGGTAAATTTCATCTAGGCTTGGGTTTTACCAGAGATATCAAATGAAAAGATGAAAGGGCAAATAAGTTTTTATTATACAATATTATAAAAGACGGGAACATCTACACTGGAAGAACTGTTGTCATAAGAATAACTGAGCAAGCAACTAAAAAGGAGAGGATATCATTTCAGAGTACAAAGCTGGAAAGACTCTGATGTAGGAACATAACAGATCCAAGAAGGCAAATTGAACAACCACTGTTTTATCTTAACATAAGCACCAGTCTCTTCATTCTAAGGGATCTATTAATACTTCAAATTAGTCATGGCCTATTAGACATTATATCAGTTTTAGTTTTAGTTATCTTTCCCCTTCTTTTTGTTATTCTTGTTGTTGTTAAATACACCAACGCATAACATATTTTCTAATGGTAATAATAAAACATTTTTTGACTCATACTTTTTAAATATGATCTTTGAGTGGTATCTAATATCTTTAATATGGTTAAATATTCAATGTTCTGGTTATATATATTTCTTCAAGAAAATTAATCTGCTCTTTTTGTAATATTTTGCTTTTATCTGATATTTCCCCAAAGGCCAACCAAAGAGACCAACTTTATAAGAAGTTTGATCATTTTTCTGTATTAATATTAGGAGTAAGAATGATAAAATTAACAAAAGCATCTTGAAGATGAGATATTTATAGTTCAGTTTTTTTTATAGGCACTGTAGTCATATTAGCATGTGAAACAAAAGGGAAGATGAGTTGAGTATATTAGCAAGAAGTTATATTGAAAATTTTTCATTGCATATCAAAATCAGTGAATTTCTTTCTCATCTACTGATCATTCACTGCTGATGTAACTACATAAATTTCTTATGGAAATATTAATTTAATATAGTCTTGCCATTTCTAATTTTAATAGTGTTAAACTTGATGCACTATTAAAAAAAATTGTGCTTTTTGCCATAGGGATAATATTAAAAGCTAAATTGAATAAATATATAAAATAAATTAGATTTTTGAAATGCATAAAGACGGTTTATTTTCCATGTAAGAAAGCCAATTATGATTACCTGGTTGCCCAGATATGTATTTGGTACTCTGTGTTTGTAAGAATAATTGTATGAGATAGTTGATGTTCTTAAAAGCAAAAGTGCTCATTTAGAACATATAATCCCTCGTGTTGGGATTCACAGCCTGGAGTCTGAGAATAATTAAGCCATGAATGGGCTTCTGAGAACCCATGAATACTTTATTCAAAGTTTTGTTGGTATGTGCATTTTTTTTCCTAAAAGGAAGGTACAAAAATAAATCATTCTGAAAAGGTTTCTAGATCTCTAAATATTTTAAAGCCTGCTATTTTTAATAAATGTAGCTGTACATTATTTTTAATAAATGTAACTTTTAATGTTCATTTCAGAGAGAGAAATTTTGATCTTTGCTTATGTCAAATTTATCTCATTTATTTTTTAAATGACTTGAAAATAAAGCTTTTTATTTGATTTTAGTGAATTTTATTTTTATACAATAAAGTGCCATCATCAAAGAAACTGTTTACGGATAACGACTTAGCTTTGTGTCCTATAAGTCATCTCACTTTTTTTTTTTTCTTAGAACTATTTGCTTTTTATTTTAAGACAACATGCAATAAAAAATGACTCAATTATGCCTACCATTTGTGCAATGACTTTAACTTTCATATTAAGTTCAGGGGTACATGTACATGTTTGTTATATAGATAAATTTGATTCATGGAGTTTGTTGTAGAGATTATTTTGCTACCCAGATATTAAGCCTAGTACCCACATAGTATTTTTCCTGATCCTCTCCTTCCTCCTACACTCCACCCTCCAATGGGCTCCAGTATCTGTTGTTCCCCTCTGTTGTGTTCTCAGCATTTAGCTTCCACTTATAAATGATAACATGGTACTTTTGGTTTTGTGTTCCTGCATTAATTTGCTAAGGGTAAATGGCTTCCAGCTCCATCAATGCTCCTGCAAAAGACATGGTTTCCTTCTATATTTTATGGCTGCATAGTATTCCATGGTGTTCGTGTACCACATCTATGTATACAGACTAGAAAATCTAAAAGAAATGGATGAACTACTGGACACATACACCCTTCCAAGACTAAATCAAGAAAAAATGAATTCCTGAAAAGACCAATAATGAGCTCTGAAATTGAATTAATAAATAGCCTACCAACCAAAAAAAAAACAAAAAACAAAAAACAAAAAACAAAGAAACAAACAAAAAACCCCAGGAACAAATGGATTCACAGCTGAATTTGGCTAGATGCAAAAAAGAACTGGTGCCGTTCCTGCTGGAACAATTCCAAAAAATTGAGGAGAGACTCCTCCCTAACTCATTCTGCAAGGTTGCTGTTTCCGGGATACCAAAACCTGGCAAACCTGGCAGAGAAACAACAACAAAAAAGAAAACTCCAGGATAATATCCTTGATGAACATCAGGGCAAATATCCTCAACAAAATTCTGACAAACTGAATCCAGCAGTGATCAAAAACTTATCCACCACCTCATCAAATAGGCTTCATCCTCAGAACACAAGTTTGGTTCAACAAATGCAAATCAACAAATGTGATTCACCACATAAAAGCACTAAAGCAAAAACTACATGATTATATCAATATACGCAGAAAAGGCTTTCAATAACATTAAACACCCTTCATGTTAAAAACTCTTTTTTTTTTTTGAGACAGAGTGTTGCTCTGCTGCCAGGCGCCAGGCTGGAGTGCAGTGGGGGGAAATCCGCTCACTGCAACCTCCACCTCCCGGGTTCAAGTAATTGTCCTGCCTCAGCCTCCCGAGTAGCTGGGACTATAGGCACACGCCACCACACCCAGGTAATTTTTGTATTTTTAGTAGAGAAGGGGTTTCACCATGTTGGCCAGGATGGTCTTGATCTCTTGACCTCGTGATCCGCCAGCCTCAGCCTCCCAAAGTGCTGGGATTACAAGCATGAGCCACTGCTCCCGGCCTTATTAAGCTAAGTATTGAAGGAACATATCACACTGAATGGGCAAAAGCTGGAAACATTCCCTTTGAAAACTGGCATAAAATAAGGTGGCCCTCTCTCACCGCTCCTATTCAAGGCAGTATTGGAAGTCCTGGCCAGGGCAATTAGTCAATATAAAAAAATGAAGTCATCCAAACAGGAAGAGAAGTCAAACTCTTTGTTTGCAGATGACATGATCCTATCTAGAAAACCTACTAGTCTCAGCCCAAAAAGTTATTAAGCTGATAACCAACTTCACAGGATACAAAATAAAGTATTTGAACATCCAAGTAACTCAGTAAGAGTTTTAATGTTATTTGGCTGTGTTTTCATTTTTCTTTAGCTATTTCAACTATTTGCTACATAGAAATTAAACCTACCTAAAAACATCCTTATCATCAACAACTACAAGAAAGGGTGAATGTGGCATAAATCTTTTAAAGAGAAAGAATATTAGATAGAAAGACACAGAGAAGTACAATGAAGAAAATCCTAGTATAAAAACAATTGTATTTAAAAACTGGTATTTAAAACATATAAGCCATAGGCATAAATTTAATAGACAAATCTAGGCTGATTCAAAGTTTCTAGTCATTTGTGCATTATCAGAAATACTCTTACATGTATTTTATTTACATACTTGAACTATATTGTCAAATTAAAGGATGAAAAGGATAGACTATATTGGTAAGGGGTTTAACTGAAAACAAAGGATATTTTCTTCTTTATGGCAGATTCCCTTGGGTTCTGCAGCATTGCTCTGACAGCTCCATTAACCTTTGTTCTTCGCACATTTGTGGATTTTGAATTTACTTAAATTCACATCAATCAGAGTTAAAAAACAAAACAAACAAAAAGCTACAGTTATTTAGTCTGATAAAAAGGTATCCTTTTGAAGAAAACTACGTTGAGACTAAATCCTGAAATGCATTAACCTTTTCACTAGAGGGACAGGTGTTATCAGAAAATACCATCATTTTTATGTACCATATTTTCCTTAATAGATACTGCTCAGATGAAAAGCTGAATAGTGTTTACCAAAATATACCTAAAGTCTTCAGTATGTCTGAGCATTTTTAGTCATCTTTATTAACACCCAATTTTTGAAGACACCTTTTATATTGTAGCTTTTGGTTACTCTTCAAAAATCACTCATTTGCTTGAGTTGAGGAGTCAATAAAGAAGGATAACATGGAGAAGCCTACAAAACAGTGTAGATAACAAAGAAAACTGAAGGGAAAAATAAATGCAAAGATATGTTTGGTGGGTATTTTTATATAGAAGAGAGTGAATAAAGAATGGGAGAATAGTATTATTCAAATAGCTGGGACAATTGGTTTAAAGAGGCTTTTAAAAATAAATGAGTTTGGACTGGTACAGTGGCTCACACCTATAATTCCAGAACTTTGGGAGGCTGAAGCAGGTGGATCACAATGTCGGGATCAAGACCAGCCTGGGCAAGATGGTGAAACCTCATCTCTACTAAAAATACAAAAACATTAGCTGGTCGAGGTGGTGAATGCCTGTAATCTCAGCTACTTGGGAGGCTGAGGCAAGGAATTGCTTGAGGCGAAGGTTGCAGTGAGCTGAGATCACGCCATTGCACACCAGTCTGGGTGACAATGAGGCTCCCTCTCAAAAATAAATAAATAAATAAGTTATTTTATTTACATATAACAAAGTCAAATACTTACAGCAGGCTGCTGCAGCTAAAAAGTAGCCAAAATATTCTATTTAGTATTTTTCTAAGTGAGATCACTAAGTACTAATTGTTGGCATTTAATAATAGATGTTTGACATTAAATTATACATATAATGTATTCATTTATTAATATAATATAAAAATGTGCATATTCATACACTGGAATATTTCAAATTAATTTCCTATAAACTTACTTTTTGATTTGTAATTACAGTGAAGGCAAATCAATTAATTAAAGTATTATTTCTTTGTTTCTCTTCCAGATTATACCTTGTCTTATTTTATGCTTATTACTATTTTTTTTAATTTTGCAACTGCATAAACATATTTTACTCAAAATAGTATTTTGATTTTTACTGTTAAAATTTCTCAGTTGTGAAGGAAAGAAAAACAAACTGCTTATTTAAAAAGATATATTTCAGAAATATATATATATTCCAATATATACAAAAAGAAATATATATATAAATATTATATTTTTTTCTCCAAAAGTAATTATATCCTTCTCCATTTAGAGGTTTCTGTATCTCATATTTGTGGTATTAATTTTATGCAAATTAACTTTTTACTAATTATTTTCATAATTTTAGTTTTATTTCATTTCACCTCCTCTCTGTGACTGAATTTCTAAATCATCATCATCACCACCACCAACACTACCATCACCACCACCATCTTCATTGTCACCAACAATAATAGCATTTATAATGTTTAAACATGTGTAGGCAGTTTAGTAAGTGGTCTAGTATGTGATAGTTTATTTAATAATTCCCATAAAAACAAGTAGCTTTATGGGAATTTATCTATAGTATATAGATCAGTGTTAGGAGTTTACTAAAAACATGTTCATCTCTTCAGTTGATAGATATCTACATTGTTTCCTGTTTGGGAATGTCCTATACAATGCTACCATATATATTTACATACAGGTCTTGAGTGTTTTTATTTTCTGAGTAAACACTAGAGAAAGGGATAGCTAGATTGTTTGGAGTTTATCTAATTATATGTAAAACTACCAGGGTGTTTTTCAAATGATGTTTTGCATTCACTCAAGAAATTTATTATGGTACTGTAAGTTCAAAATTCTTGTTTGTAATTGATATCGACATTTGATATTGTCAATCAATTGATAATTGATATTGTCGGTCTTTTCAATATAGCCATTCCAGTGAGCATAAAGTGGCTTTTCATAGGTTTTAAATTTTAAGTCAGCAAATGACTAATGGTGTTGAGTAACCTTTAATATGTGTTTTTTTTTTTGACATCTGTCTTTTTGCTTTGGAGAAGTGTTTATTTAAATATTTTGAATCTTTTTTATTTATTTTTTATTGTTGATTTGTGAAAGTTGTTTTCCTAATTAGGTTACAAGGCCTTTATTAAATATGTGTTTTGCAAATATTTCTCACAGATTATGGCTTGTCTCTTCACTTTTTAACTCTCTTAGGAAACATAAGTGTCTTTCATTTTGCTGAAGCTCTGTGATGAGTGCTTTATGTATCCTAAAAAATCTTTACATCTTAAAGTCAAAATTATTTTCTCCCATGTTTCTGCAATCAGAACTTACAGTTTTATCTCTCACATTTAGGTTTGTGATCTATTTTGAATTAAGTTATGTATATGGAATGTATTTCTTCTTTTTTGCATATGAATATTGTTTCCACCTCCATTCCCCTTTGAATTACCGATTCCACATAATCTTGGTTACTGTAGCCATATAATAGTTTTCTAAATCAATTAGTTTTGATTATTCTGTAAATATAAAATACATAATTTTAATTATGTATAAGCATACACCTCAGTAATATTAAATGCATTCATATTTGGGGGCCACTACCTCCACCATACATCTCAAGAATTCTTTTTGTCTTGGAAAACTGAAACTCCACATCTTCTGAATAAACTCCACATTTGCTCCACCCTCCAGGCCCTGAAAATCACAATTTCTACATTCTATAAACTTGACTACTCTAGCCACCTCATATAAGTGAAATCATACAGATCATATAGTATTTGTCTTTTTGTCACCAGCTTATTCCATTTACCATAATGCCTTTGAGATTCATTTATGCTATAACATATGTTGGAATTGCCTTTCTTTTTAACATTGAACAACAATGTTCTATTGTATGTGCATACCTCCTTTAGTTTACCTATTAATTTGTAAATCTACACTTGGGTTGCTTCCACATTTTGTGATTGTGAATAATACTGCTAAAAATATAATGTATAAATATCTCTTCAAGACCTTGCTTTCAGTTGTTTTGGTTATGTACCCTGAAGTGGAATTGTTGGATCCTATGTTAATACTCCTTTCAGTTTTCCAAGAAACCACCATACTGATTTCCATAGTGACTGTACTGTTTATATTCCTTCCATGAATACCACGAGTTTCAGTTTTTCAACATCCCATCCCACACTTGTTATTTTCTGCTTTTAGTATTTTCTATAATGGCTGTCATAATTGGTGTGAGGTCATAATCTTGTGGTTTTTATTTGAATTTCTTTAAGGATTAATGTTATGGAACATGTTTTCTTGTACTTATTTATTATTCATATATTCTCTTTGGTTAAATGTTTATTCAAGTCCTTTGCCCTTTTTAAATTGTTTTGTTTTTGTGGTTTTGTTGAATTTTAGAAGGTCTCTGTATATCCTGGACATCAAGATTACCTTAATTTTCATTAATCACAACAGTGTGGTAAGGATGAAAGAGCAAACAGATCAGTGAAACAAAATAGACACCACAGAACTAGACCAATACAGTTATGCATTGCTTATTGGCAGGGATACATATATACTAAGAAATGCATTATTAGGTGATTTTGTTGTTGTGCAAACGTCATAGTGCGTGCTTACACAAACCTAGATGTTATAGTCAAACACTTGCCCAGGCTCTATGGTATCCTCTATTGATCCTTAGCAACAAATCTGTCCATGTTTCTCTACTGAATACCATAGGCAATTGTAATGCAGTAGTAAGTATATGTGTATCTAAAAATATAGAAGGCATACAAGAAAAAATATGATACAAAAGATAAAGCATGATACGCCTTTATAGGAAACTTACCATGAATGGAACTTGCAGAACTAGAAGTTTGGATGATTCAGTGAGTGAATGGTGAGTGTATGTGAAGCCCTAGGCATTACTATGCATTATTGTATATTTTGTAAACACTGTGCACTTAGGCTGCACTGAATTCATTAACAATTTTCTATCTTCAATAATAGCTTTTATTATTTTGAGATATGTTCCATCAATACCTAGTTTATTGAGAGTTTTTTGCATAAAGGGCTGTTGAATTTTGTCAGAGGCTTTCTCTGCATCTATTGAGATAATCATGTGGTTTTTTTCTTTGGTTCTGTTTATGTGATGAATTCACATTTATAGATTTGCATATGTTGAACCAGCCTTGCATCCCAGGAATGAAGCCAACTTGATTGTGATGGATATGCGTTTGATGTGCTGTTGGATTCAGTTTGACAGCATTTTGTTGAGGATTTTCGAATCAATCTTCATCATGGATATTGGCCTAAAATTTTCTTTTTTAGTTGTGCCTCTACCAGGTTTTGGTATGAGGATGATCTTGGTCTCATAAAAATGAGCTAGGGAGGATTCCCTCTTTTTGTATCATTTGGAATGCTTTCGAAAGGTATGCTACCAGACTCTCTTTGTACCTCTGGTAGAATTCGGCTGTGAACCCGTCTGCTCTTGGACTTTTTTTTTGGTTGGTAGGCTATTAATTGCTGTCTCAATTTCAGACCTTGTTATTGGTCTATTCAGTGATTCAGCTTCTTCCTTGTTTAGTCTTGGGAGGGTGTAAGTGTCCAGATATTTATGCATTTCTTCTAGATTTACTGGTTTATGTGCACAGAGGTGTTTTTAGTAATCTCTGATGATAGTTTGTATTTCTGTGGAATTTGTGGTAATATCCCTTTTATAATTTTTTATTGTATTTATTCAATTGTTCTCTCTTTTCTTTTTATTAGTCTGTCTAGTAGTCTATCTACTTTGTTGATCTTTTCCAAAAACCAGCTCCAGGATCTATTGATTCTTTGAAGGTTATTTTGTGTCTCTACCTCCTTCAGTTCTGTTCTGATCTTAGTTATTTCTTGTCTTCTGCTAGCTTTTGAATTTGCTTGATCTTGCTTCCCTAGTTCTTTTAATCGTGACATTAGGGTGTCAGTTTTAGATCTTTCCTTACTTCTCATGTGGGCATTTATTGCTATAAATTTCCCTCTAGAAACTGCTTTAAATGTGTCCCAGAGATTCTGGTACATTGTGTCTTCGTTCTTTTTGGTTTCAAAGGACATCTGTATTTCTGCCTTCATTTCATCATTTATCCAGTAGTCATTTAGGAGCAGGTTGTTCAGTTTCCATGTAGTTGTGTGGTTTTGAGTGAGTTTCTTAATCCCGAGTTCTCATTTGATTGCACTGTGGTCTGGGAGACTGTTACGATTTTCGTTGTTCCGCATTTGCTGAGGAGTGATTTACTTCCAATTTCGTGGTCAGTTTTACAGTAAGTGCAATGTGGTGCCAAGAAGAATGTATATTCTGCAGACTTGGGGTGGAGAGTTCTTTATGTTTTAAAAAATATCTTCAAAACCTCATTATAGAATGGTGTTTTATTGCTGTTGTTTTTTGTTGTTGTTGTTGTTGTTTTGTTTTGTTTTTGAAATAATGTTGCTCTGTTGCCCAGGCTGGAGTTTAGTGGCAAGATCATAGCTCAAGAATGATGTTTTCTATTTATAGTGTTTCCAGTGTTTTGTTTCTGAAAGCTTTAAAATGAGATACCACACATATGTGTACAGTATATTTTCTAATTAATTGAAAACAAAGTAGAAAGGGCCTTGAGAACAATCACTTATTTAAGTACAAAATTTTACTCATTAGAAAATGAATAATATTGCATATTAGAATATTTATTAAATACACTTTGGGTTTTATTTTTTTCCATGATTTACTTCTAGGAAATAGAGAACATCAAAAGATCCTTAACTAAAATTAAGTGAAGAACTTTCTTAACCAAAGCCGAAACAAATAACTTTCTTTAACAAAAATATAGAGAATAAGATTCTAATAAATAAATTTTAGTCAATGTATATTTGTTCCATTTCTTGTATCTCATATATTTTCAATCCTCTGTGAAACATTCGAATTAATGTTTAGGTGATTCTGAATTGGGATCGGGAGAACATCAAGCTTGTTTAATTTGTGCAACTTAATGAGGAGGGACAGAGAACAAAGAATTTTAAATTATTACAGATTAATATGTAATAGGTCAATGTAAAAGCCATTGCAGTTTTTGCAATTACTTTCAATGGCAAAAACCACAATGGCTTTTGCACTAACCTAGCATGTACATATATAACACAAACATATATATGTGTGTGTGTATATATACCTATATACTTGCAACCACGTATGTGTCCAAATACATAGATGTGTGTATGCATCTATGTATATAGTTGTACATTTTTATGTAGAGATATACATTTGAGTCAGTTAATTATTTAATTCATAATTAACTGAGTTTTAACCTCCTAGAGTGAGATTCTTTTGCCTGTATGAAAGTGAAATATGGAATAAAGGTACCTATCTGTATTCTCATTAAAATAAATTATTAGTTTTCTCTGAAAATATTTTAAAAATAAATGGAGAGTCTAAAGTATTTATTTTTCTTTTTCTGTTTGTTGAAAGATATATTAGTTGAAAAGGTTTATACAATTTACCACAAAATGAAGATGAATAGATTTTCAAATGTGGCATTTTAACAAGAAGGGTTTTAAGCTCCATTATTAAGACTATTTCATAATTTAACTACCTTAGAGAGGCAATCTTCATTTATTCCCTCAATATTTAATGAGTACCTCTCAAAACAAGCTAAATGATATAGAATATGTGAAAATCTATCTGACAATCTCTTGCCTAATAAACTTAGAGGCTCTTAAGACTTCTAAGACACATAATGAATAGAATACCATTTACATGATCAAAATTACAATAGGAAAAGTAAAAAGTTTCTGTAGGAAATTAGAATTATTTATACTTGTGAGCAAGAGACAGGTTATAGAAAAGACTGGAAACAAGAATAATGGTTAGTTTATACTAAATCCTAAGCAGACATAACTACATAAAATGGATGAAAATGGAGTAATTAACAAAGTTTGCAAAGGAAAATGGAATCAGAGAAGAGAATAATATGACAGACAAGACAAAGATATTAGTTATCCATACAGATATAAACATACATACACTTAGAGATTAGAGATACGTATATATTTTTTGATGTTTTAGGTCATTTAGTATATAGAGATATTGTACATATTGAAATCTTTAACAATAACACTAACCACATGTGATAATTTATATGCTAAGTTTCTGTGCTATTTCTTCCAAATACACAGTGAGTATTCATCCATCTATGTAGTCTTTGCCAGGCTTCCCTTGGGCCATATATTTTTGATACTATTATATGAGATAAAAAGTTCAGTAGGTCAGCTAAAATTCATGAATTAATGTCTAAAACTTTATGACTTGCCTCTAAATCACTCTGTTGATGTTTTGCCTCAGGCTTTAAATTTTCATCCTATAAATAGTGGTCATAAAAGGTACATTAAATGGAATTTTGGCATATGTCTAAAATATTTTATTTCAAGGTATACTGGAAAAGGAATGAAAGCAACACTAGTAAAATGCCAACATAACTTTACAATGAAGAATTATTTAACCAGCGATGTAGCTTTTGGGAGGCTAAAAGTCCTGGGGCAACTCCCCTGGATAAACTATGTAAGGTCAATTCTGAAACAACGTTAGAAATCAGGACATAGTTTCCCTAATCTCAAGGAATGCAGTAAAGTGGTCTTTTCTGTCTTGTGGATTCTGCTTATCCTCCATTAAAATCAATGTTTTCATCTCAATCAATACAAACTATTCCTTCTCTACACATCCCTATCAGGGGTGCAAAGGGTTTATTAAAACATGTTAATGATTTCAGGCACTTGACAACAAAAAGTTAAGAGGACAGATTTGTTTTTGCCTCTTTAAGTTTATTCATTATTACATGAATTCCTAATTTAGACAGCAAAAATGAAACACTGAACTCTGCACATTTCTTGAGATTTAGAAGATAACAAAGAAAATCTCAAAAATATTCCATCCTATAATCCTAACCTACAAGAATTTACCATTCTATGAGTACAGGTATTAATGTTTACTAAATTCTTATAATTTTTATTAAAAAATTATTGTATTACCAGAGTTTTTGATAACCTTTCAATGATATCTTTTAAAATATCTGTCGTTCAATACTTGGAAAAGTTACACGTTTTAGATACACAAATATGTAGTTAGAATTCAGTTATTGTCTAGAAAAAAATGCAATGTTACCAATGCTTATCAAAGTTCTCAGGTTAGTTACGGTCATTAGGTCTTGGATTTCTTAATTTTTGTCAAAAATTTGTGTAATGCATTACAGATATTTTAACTTCATCATTATTGGTTAAGCCGATATAATAATGAATGCTAAGTTTACAATAAAATATATTGTGCCTTTTTCTAATATTTCAGACATGTGTACATTATAGTTCATGTGAATCATCTTGCTAAACAAGTTGTAAACATTATCCCTAAGACTTTCTGTGCGTAAATGTGAATTTAACTAATAATATATTGATCTATTTTATACTAATTAGCTACTGTGAATGCTGTTAGAAACTGAGCAATATATGATGGCAAATGAGATTTTTTAAAATGTTGGAACTATTCTTTATCTTGGCTGTGGAGGTATGTACAAGAACCTAAACACATAATAAAATTGTGTGAATTCACACAGACATGCACACAGACATACACACACAAGTATAAGTAAAACTGGGGAAATCTGAGTAAACTTTGCATACTTACACGTACTCTGATCATACTATTTATATCAAACATGGAGTATTATAACACAAACAGATTATTTCACACACACAAACACACATTCACATACACAAATATACTAAAATACACACACTAATGAAAACAGTAAAGAAATAAATCTTAGAAAGGATTGATATTTATAATTATGATCATTTTGATTTCAAATATGTTGGCAAATAAATGTACAAGTGTTTTTAAAGAACTCATAATAAAATGAGTCTGATACATAAAACCAAATTTCAGAGATCAGTAGGAAATAATCCAACTGTGAAAACTGAAATCATAGCTATTTTCCAACTATAGTTTGTAAGCCTCTTCATCATTGCTTTCAAATCCCCCCTTATTTTCTTTAAAGGGTATTGTAAATCCCACTGTATTAATCCAGTAACATATGGTTTAATCAATTGTATTGGTCAACTATTCAGTTAAACTTACAAAACATATAGAACACCTAAAAACCAAAACCAATGAGTTTTCTGATGTGAATAATTGAGGAAATTCTAAAAGAGATTAATATGTGCTCAAGGATACTGTAGTTTACATTGATTTATAATTGATTAAATGTCCAAAGATTCTTGCCCAATGTATTACAGTTTGTAGTGAATCTTCGGTTAGTGAACAGCCTGTTCTGAATTTTGGCCTATCATAATTTTTAAAAACTATCTTTGTGACAACTTTTATGTTATATTGATCAAATTTAGAAACAACCCAGAAATGGGGTTATTTTAAATATGTTGAATAATTAGAAAATATGTAATTAAACTTAACATATGGATGAAATCACATCGAGAGAATATTAATAGTAATATACAGTCTTGAATTTAGGTTAAACGTGAAATTGTATAAATAGAAGTTGGAGAGATACAGTAAAAGAAATGTTTGCATTTAAGAGTTTGGGTGAATTTACTGCCATCAAAGCTCAACGAAAGTTGGTTTAGATGAGAAAACCAGTTTCTACAGCCAGGGTATTCAGTGATAATCTTGCTGTATTCTATTTCTGCTCAACTCTCTGATACTTGGACACCAACTGAATGAATAAATATATTCAATTTTAGAACCCAAGAATGAAAAGAGGTATTCACAAATTGTAACACTTAAACAACAACGTGATAAGAATGACTATGCAGTCAGTATTCAAATTCAACTTATGTGAAAACCAGTGGAAAGGACCGGGGTTGGTGAGTCCTACTGGAAGGACACAGTGGAAACAATAATAGATTGTTTAAAAAGTCTGGCATGCTTCATGAAAGAAGATAAATTAGACATGTTCTCAAGCAGGGTTATACAATATATTCTAGTGATTATGGAAAAGTTCTATATCTGTACTATCCAGTGTGAGAGGCAAAAGCCACATGTGGCTATTTAGTACTTGCAATTTGGTTGCTGTGACCAAGGAACTTTTATCTCCGTATTCCCGAAAGCTCTACTATGGTTAAGAGGTTTAAATTAAATAAGAAAAGCAAAACCAATTTATTAAACAATAAGGTTATATACACATGTAGATTTTCATCATTAAAAAAGTTTATGTAAAATATTATTATTGATATTTTAGCTTTGATGAACTTGAGTAGTAGACAGTGTTGTATACATTTTCCTATTTTAATTATTTTAAATAAAGATTCATTGTGAATTTGAATTCTTTCTTTAGACTCTCAATACTAAATAATTTTAGAGCACTATTTGCTGTATAATAGTATTTTTTTCCAAATTGTTTCACTTACAATATTTTTTTGTATACATATGAATGATATACATTATTATCCTTTTGGAAACTAAATGAGTATCAAAATATATGTTTTATTCTACTCCAATTTTAATACACTTGCATAGGCTTATACTTCTTAATATGTTATACTGTCAATAGATTTAAAACATTAGAATACATTAAACATATTTTCTTGATAATTGGCCTTCCATCAATAGTAACACGCTATTAATAGGAATTTTCCCAATTCTCAAATACCAGATTAAATTTCTTCTTACCTGCTATGTTTCTGAGCTTCTGAAAGACCTCTTTGACAAAAGTGACATCAGCAAGATAGTCAAGTAGTAGCTGCTAGCACTCTTCCCTGCCACACACACACACAAATAACACACAAAGACAAAATAACAAATAAACAATCATGATTAGGCTAAAAATTAATTTGAGGAAAAGTAAATTTTATATTTGATTCAGTATTTAACTTGCCCTTATTTATTAAAGAAAAATTATGACAAATACAAATATAAAGCTTCTATGAACATTTTTTTAAATTTGAAATTGAGACATGCACACAATTAAAATAAAAAGCCCTTAAGTTTGTCTCTCAGTGATTATTACCCAATTTCCTTATTTATAGGTGTACATATTGATATAATTTTCTTCCTTGCTGTAGATGGCTACTATCTTCCAAAAATGTGCCCTTTATTATTTTGACTTAAGAAGTTATAATACAATGTACCTTTTTATTTGTAATAATTTTATTATACATCAGATATATAAAGTCTCTTTCAAAATCTTACATCTAAAAATGGTAGAAAAATCTAAAAATGTGTTATTTGCTTGTTATATATTTTTAACCACTGAAAGCATGATTTTTCAAGCATTAATCATACTCCAAGATCATGCTCTCAAAACATATTATTCTGGAATAATATCCAAAGTTAATTACAAATAAACATATTATGATCAAATACATTCTATTAATTTTTTACTTCTAAGAAATAGATGGGGAAATATAGCATGTTACATATGATCTCTTATCTAGTTTTTATATACAATTTGAGGCTAAAAAATTTATTTCTGAGAATCAACATGGACATGTCTTCAGTAATTCTAAAGGTAAAGAGCAGTTCAAATTTAAAAAAGACCTGGGACTTTTAATGGTCTTGAGCTTTTAGACACTAGAAAACCTAGTCCATAAATTGGATTATAACAGGCTTGTGGCCAAAAATAAAAAAAATAAAATAAAAAAATCAAGAGGAATGTTTTCACGACAAAGAGTTTTATCCTTTAGACTTTTGTTGCATGTTTCTTCCCAGCATAACGTTTTGTGCCTCATTGAAGTTTTAATTTGCCTAAAGTAAAATCAAAAACTGTTTTACTTTTATAACTACCTTCCTTTTTATGGTGATGAAGACCTATTTAATGACTCCTTGATTTAGTAATTTGAAGCATAATTTTATGTGAAATGTAAACTGCTACTCTTGCATAAATATACATATATCAGATTTATCCAGGATTCATATCACTTCAGAGAAGAAAGAGACAGCACAGTGTCAATGAATGAGGAGAAATGGTAATTTACCAATCAATTAACTCGGACACATTTTTTTCATACCTATGTGAGCCCCATTTTATTCCATAAACAGTTTATCAGCAATGCATTTTCTTAATTCATTTTTGCAACGCAATATAATTCCATTGTGGAAAATTTGGAAATCAAAAATAAGCACAAGGACAAAAATAAAAATAATCTACAATCTTAACATTTAGATACATTCACTCTTAAAATTGGCTTATTGCCAACTCATATATGTATGTGTATTTTGAAAATAACTCCATCCATATAAGAAGAAGAAAATAAAATCCCAAGAAAATAAAATCATGTGGCACACATCAGAGCAGGAAGCTCTGCTTCACAAGACAGGAAAATAATCGGGAATTTTAAGCACCGTCTGGAGGAAGGAGTGGTAAGTAAGTAAAGAGAGGGAAAGAAGAAAGAGAATTTCTTGATGATATTTTAATGTTAATCTTATTGAAAATGAAAAGCAGACTGACATTCAAATTAATGTCAACATGATGCCAAACAACATTGGGGAAAGGGAATCCTAGAGTCTGAGGCGTCCCTAAAAATGCATGCCCTCTGATAATAATGGACACCTTACAGGGGGTACTTTGCACATGCCTATAGGTACATATTTAATACTTCAAGTATATCCATCAGTATGTATTCACAGCCTACCAAATTATTGACCTGAGATTATAAATACTGCAAATTTTTCTTTATTATGGTTTTACATCATTAGTTGTGGAGAATTATCCCTTTGCCTTACCATACCCCATCTAAAATTGAATATTCTCCAATATTTCAGGTACATTCCAGAGCAAGTCTACTTTAGCCTGTGTTGTTTCCCAAGTCTTTGCTTTTCTGTGATAACTTCTGTCCTACAAATTCTCAGATGGCTTCTTTGTGACATAATTGTTTTCCAGTAAAGACCCTACTTCATCCTCAGGTAGGGCACGCTCTCTTCAGAATTACAGAGAGCGTGACTAAAAATAATAGTGATTGTTAATAAGATTAATTGAGAGTGTAGTACTTAGAGAGAGAAAATGCTCAAAGGAACTCAAAAAAGTTGCCTATACTGAGAGGCCTTGAAATCCAAAAGGACTTTAGAGTACTTCTGTAATTAGGGTACTTCGCCATTCTGAGTGCTTATCACAACCCTCACGAATTGCTTCTGGAAGTATAATACCTCAGAATCTACACCCAATCAAAATGTTCTAGAAAAAAAATTGTATACATATATGTCCCAGAGTACTTGCCAATACACCTACATATTCCTTTCAGGGGCAACTCCCAACAGCATTGTTTTATCTCCTGGATTAGAAGAAATAATTTTTTCTAAATAGTCAGTCTTCAACAAATTGATGTACAAGACATGGTAAATTTAGTTAGTCCAGACAACACTGGATATGCCAAGCTAGTGCCTCATGATATTTATTCCAACGTGACAAGTAGAAAAATGCCAGGCCCATATCTCCCTCTTATTGTAGGACAGTCTCAGCTTTAGAACTTCTGTAAAGACACACTTTGCTGAGAATATTAACACAATCACACACACATAAGTTCATCTCACATACACAACCTTCTAAGAACAAAAGAATTTCTAGGAAAAGCCCATGGAAAGGAAGCACAGAATGAGTGATAAAACTCTAAATTTGCAAAGTCACAATTTTGCATATATATATAAAATATATATATTATTATATGTTTTTTTAAAGAGGTGATACAAAACATACATCTGACATTTGTAGTTTTCCCACACAATTAAATTGGCACAGATGTGTGTGGAAGAATTGGCATTATATTTTCATGATCAAAAAGGTTCAACTTCAAGGTGGGCCATCACTCAACATAGAAAAAGTGATGCGACTTCTTCTCATAAATTAATTTTTTGTTTGTTTTACACTACCATATATCACAATGCAAAAATTTCTTTGCCATTAAGTATTTTACCTTCCAAAATATTTTATTATCATATATTTAATGAATGCATAGCACATGGGTCCTTTTATTCAGCATTTTCATTGCTTTTTCCTTCCAGTTTAAACATTGTGAACAACTTCTTAATTTGTCCCAGTGATGCAAAAATCATTCTAAGTTAAGTCCCTAGCCTTAAATTTGTTCTTTGTCAAATGATCGAGAAGGAATTAAGTGCTTTAGCTGAAGCTATCTTGCTGGTAGTGGAGCTTTATGTGTTGCAGTGGGAGCTTTACAATGCCTGAGCCTTCATTTTTCTCCTGAATTGATAATTTCCTTTGGAGGGTAAGTCAACATCCAAGGTAAATGCCAATGGATGAACTGAATACAAATGAGGCTATTGAGATAAAAATTACCTACTCAAATCTGGGCAAGCATAAGACCTAGTAATCAGAATTTGACTCGATAGTCCTGCCATAAAGCAATATGCTAGTATATTGTTTACAGATTGTGAATCACATTGCAATATAAAGACTTCTAAAATATTATATATTCAATTTTGTCCTTTAAGAGTTAAACATTGCATTATTCTGTAATTTAAGTGTGATCCATATAATAATATCTTTTAGAGTTTTAAGCCTTTCTGAAAACTCAAATATTTATTAAAATTTTAAAGATTTAATTCAGCATGTTTTATAAAAAATAGAGCTCATCTTAACTTATAATCTAACATATATAATCTCTCATATCTAGATTTCATTTGATATTTATTATGCTTATTTTATGTAATACGCTTGACTATCAGCTCAACATAATTTATTTTTACTATGTTTACTTTGACAAAATGCTTGTGCTTCTTATAATATTGAACCAATCATTCCCTAAAATGTCTGAGTTAATCAGTGAATAGACTGTAATTCAATTTTAATTCGATACCTGGACATGTAATCTATCATTTGATATCCATTTATACTTCATTACCTAATCATTATATCCTATAAATGTGGCATTCTTCCCCTTCTTATATACCTGAAATACAATAATAAAAGATGTATTCTTGCAAATGAATGCCAGTTACATGATACAAGTGCCTGTGCATGAGGAAGGCCCACTAAGTAAATTAATATTAAAAAGATAATTTATCTAATCCTTCGTAACTATTTCAATTTACTTTCTTAAAATGAAAAATATGGTACTATAAACATGTATGCACACATACACATAAACTCACACAACTATGGTACAACTCCATCCTAATATTAAAGAGATTATAGCTGTCATTATAGCTATAACCTTGATAAACTGGTTATTATTGTGCAGGCACTCTCCAGTTCTGTGGAAAATTTCTACATATATTGAGCAAGGAAATAGATAAGAATTATATTTTCAAAAATAAGTTTTTGTCCTATGAAGCTGGCATATAAACAACTAAAGGGCATAATTAAGAAATTATCACACGAGTAGAAGAGTAGGAGGAAAGGTGGGAGCTGCTAGAACTTAATGATAGAAAAAGGGAACTGTGAATTGTTATCCTTGCTGTTTCTCCTGTTGCAGCTCAAGCTAATGATTGTAAAGGAAGCAGTGTAGAGTGTTGGTTAAGTCAGTAGAGTCAGTTTGCTGAGATATCAATGCTGGCTTCATCTTTTGTGATATGAGTGACCTTGAGACCCTTCCTTAATTTCTGTTAGTCTAACTCTATGTCTTCCACTTTGAAAATGGAGATTAAAAAGTGATTTACTCCTAGGACTACTAAAATGACTACATAAAAGCCTATTATTATATGTAAATAGCACAGTGACAGATGACAAAGCAGTCATTCCATGGGTAAAAATAAATAGGCAAGTAAGATTTGTTAAAGGCTATTGCAATGGGAGAGAAACGGCAGAATGGAGTCTGAACTTAACTTTACTGAAACAAAATAGTGGAGTATATTTAACAGCCTGAATCAGAAGGATCATCTGCATTTGCTAACTGGCTTTACCTAAATGAAACGTAAACTTTCTTTTATCATTGTAACTAGGTGTAGATTTTCCAGCTTGAAGGAAGGAATCCACTGAAGTTTGGCACTTACCCTTCCACAGAGACTAGGAAACGGGGTGCTAACTTTCTTGATTACATTTCAAACGGATAATTCACAGGACCTTGAGAAAGACAGGTCTGAGTTGTAAGATTAGCAAGAGGAATTTAAAAAGATTTATACATCAAAGGAGCTGAGAAACAATTTACAAATTTTCTACGGCAAATACTCTAAGCAAAGGGAGGAGAGGGACCTTATTGGTTAGATCAGACAAAAACCTGGGGGTGAGAGAGGTCAGGGCAGGAGAAGCCTGTCTAAATTTTTAACATTTTTCTTAGCTAAGAGAAATGTTAAAGGTCTCTTGTCCACAGGTAATTAGTAGGCACCTGATAAACGTAGATTGTTATTATTGTCACTGTTGTTAACACTAGGTTTGCTGATATTAATACTGGTATCAATGATAAGAAAACTAGGCCTTTATGTGGCATTTTTCTGGAACATAAATTGATTTTTCAGATTTGTTTCCCTCTTCACACTCTAATCTTTTACATGAAGGTCTCTTCCATCAGTCAAAGCTCTAAAATGTATTGCCTCTTGAAAAATGAAGCTTAACTACTGCTACATAATGAATTGCATTCTTTCAAAATTCACATGTTGAAGCAAAGGCTCCCAGTGTGATGTGTTTAGTGATGGGGCACTTTGGGAGATAATCTAGTATGAATGAAAACATGTGATTTGAAATCTTTTCAGATGGGATCAGTGCTCTTAGAAGAAGAGAAAGCAAACACTTTGCTTGCTTTGTCTCTCTATGCCATATGAGAACATAGCAAAGAGGTGACATTCTCCATGCCAGAAGAGAAAACATATCAAAAAAGGATCATGCTGATCTCTAATTTTTAGGCTTCAAAACAGTAAATTTCTGCTGTTTATGCTATATAGTCTACTGTATTTTGTTATGGCAGCTGAAGCAAACTAATACACTTCTTGCAAAGCCTTTTCCAATCTTCTCAAATATAAACCAAATACTATTAATGCTGTTAATGGTATTGTTAAACAAATTAGTTATACAAATTTGTTATACAAATCAGTAAAATCAATGGTAAAGATTAGCACTTAGTAAGTAAGTGCTTACTATGTACCAGGCACTGTTTTAAGCACTTTGTGGACACTCCTTATTTAATTCTTACAGTAACTTTGAGCTCTGTTGCTGTGTTGGACAGAGCGTAGAAAGTTATCACCAAGACAAAAGTATGCCAGATTGCAGGGTCATTTATTATGCCGGCGACCACAGAGGACTCACGTCTCTCCAACCTGTGGCATCAAAAGGAGGGTGCCACGACTTTTTATACCCGAAAAATCACCTTGGGTGTGGGGGTGAGGAGCGGGGATGGGGATGAAAGGGTTTCGGACATTCCAAGGGCTTGGGGATTCTGTGATTCACCTCCTGGGTGGAGACGAGGGTGGGGGTCTCCGGACATTCCAAGGGCCAGGGGACTTTTGTCATTCTGTTTGTTACTTCAGTGGTTTACAGAAGTCAAGATAAGCATTTGTTTACACACAGATCTTAGTTATCCTGGGCCGCTTATTTTAGTTATTACTAAATAACTAAAGCAAAGGCTAGCAATTCTGGCACAATATCACATTCCCCCCTGTTCTTTTAACATGTATTAAATCTTTAATAAGTTTCCTCTTTTTGACACAAGGGCCCATATTTGGATCTCAGAACCATCAATTTGACCGAATCTGTTTCTTCCTGGATAAATTTGAGGAGCATGTTTAAAAGGCATGGTCCAAATGTTAACCCTAGGACCATTAGCACCAAGGGTCCTGCTAATCCAGTGAGCAGGAATGTTAGCCAGGGGTTTGGGGGAGGGTCTCGGGTGAAAGAAATGAAAGAGTTTCTGTTTGCAGTATATCCTGTTATAGTGGAGATAGTCTTACAACCCCAATGGGGGCAAAAGAATTCATTTAAGTCTCCACAGTCCCATCTTTTTGGTGGGGTGGATCCTGGGCACAGATATAACCCCATGGTCTGGAGTTGTCGCTCTGCCCCTAAACTGCCGCACCCAGCTATACCTCCACTTGTCCTGAAATTTAAGTGGGGGCCCAGGAGGGCACAGAGGTCCAGGGAGAAGGTAATGGGCATCTCTGGAGTGCACTCCAGGGTTAAGGAACTAACATATGCTCCAGTGGAGCCCTCGGTAATGACCCATCGATAGTAGGTGGGTGCCAAGGAGGGTCCCTTTTGGAGGGTGGTTGCAGGAATCAGGGAGATTAGGATGATGACCGAGAACGGCGCAATAGTCTTAGCTTTAGGAGGTCCGTTGAGGATGGAACCGCTTCCCATCCTGCCTCCGGAGGGGGCAGTCTTGACGTGTGAGTGGTGAATCCAGGCAGTCAGTCCGTCCACCTTGATTGCCGTGGGGGTGACCAGGATTACAGTGTAGGGTCCTTTCCAGCGAGGAGTTAGGCCAGAGGTAGTGACTCTCTTCACCAGGACTTCGTCCCCTGGCTGGAAGGGGTGTACCAGCTGGTCAGCGAAATCCAGTGGGGTAGGTCGAGTTCCCCTGATGAGTGAATGCACATGGGACTGAACAGACTGGAGTGCCTGCAAGGACTTAAGGAGTGTATGGTTATGGACTCCAGCATGTATGGCGTCCGCAAGTCTGGGGAGTAAGGGAAACCTGTGCTGTAAATGCAGGGCCATTATCTCATCCCAGTGTCAGGGGCAAGCCAAACTGAGGAACCAGGTCCTGTAACAATTTTCTCTACTACGAGTGCGGTTTCTGACCTAGTAGGAAAAGCCTCAACCCATCCAGAGAAAGTGTTTACAAACACAAGGACGTACTTACAGCCGCACTCTGGGGGCTTTATTTCAGTAAAATCTAACCCCCAGTGTTCCCCTGGGCTAATACCTTTAAGTCTTATCCCTGCCTGACTAGGCCTACTGCCTCCTGGATTTACCCTGGCACAGACATTACAACAAGTAGTAGTTTTTCTAACAATCTTATATAAGTGTGGAATGTAGTATCTAAACCTCAGCAGCTCAGTTAATTTCGTTTGCCCTAAGTGAGTGGCCTGGTGTGTGTGCTTAACTAGAGCCCGTCCTAGAGCCTCGGGGAGCACAATTCTTGTGTCCAGTAGAATCCACCATCCTGTGGAAACTTGTCGTCCCCCCTGTTCTTTAGTAAAGTTTTCTTCCTCAGGTTAGTACGTAGGGGTAGGAGGCAGGGTTGGGGCCAGCAGAGTCACAAGAAGGGTCAGAGGTTTTACTGGCCCCAAGGCTGCCGGTCTGGCCTGTAGGTCAGCTGCCCTATTTCCCCTTGCCTCTGGTGAATCTCCCTTCTGGTATCCTTTGCAGTTCATCAATGCCACTGCCTTAGGCTTCCATATAGCTTCTAGTAGAGCTCAGATTTCCTCTTTGTTTTTGATGATTTTTCCCTTTGAGGTAAGCAACCCTCTTTCTTTATAAATGGCACCATGCACATGGGCCGTAGCAAAGGCATACCGGCTATCCGTGTAGATGTTAACAATTTTTCCCTCCGCCCAGTCCAAGGCCTTTATTAAAGCTATAAGTTCAGCGTTTTGGGCTGAGGTTCCATGTGGAAGAGCCTGGGCCCAGATAACCCGCTCTAGAGTGACCACAGCTGCCCCAGCGTACCTGACTCCGTCGACCATGAAACTGCTGCCATCTGTATACAGTACCTCCTCTGGGTTCCGCAGGGGGACGTCGGTGAGATCTGGTCGCGCAGCGTGGAGGACATCTATTGTCTGTTGGCAGTCATATATGGGTTCCCCTGGCTCGCTGTCAGGTAGCAGTGTGGCGGGGTTTAAAACTGTGGTTTTTGAAAATTTTATGCGGGGCTGGTCCAAAAGTAAGGCCTGGTATTGGGTTATGCAGGCATTAGACATCCATTTTCCCGTAGATCCACGGAGTAGCAACTCCACCGCGTGGGGTGCCACTAAGTTTAACTCCTGCCCCAAGGTCAGTTTGTTCGCCTCCCTAACTAACAGGGCCACAGCTGCCACCCACCTCAAACAAGCTGGCCACCCAGAGGCTACGGGATCAAATCTTTTTGAAAGGTGGGCAACTGGCCGGGACCAGGGTTCCAATGTCTGGGTGAGCACCCCCTTAGCGACTCCCTGTTTTTCATGCACAAACAACTGGAAAGGTTTAGAGATGTCTGGCAAGGCCAAGGCTGGGGCTGCGGTCAGGGCAGTCTTGAGCTGGTCAAAAGCCTGTTGCTCCACCTCTGTCCATGTCAAGGGCTGATTTCCTCCAGTGCAGGCATACAGGGGCTTGGCTATCTCAGCAAATCCCAAAATCCATAGCCTGCAGTACCCTACTGCCCAAGGAATTCTAGAACTTGGCATTTTGTGGTGGGGTTGGGTATTTGCAGCACTGCTTGGACTCGGCTGGGTGCCAGTGCCCGGTTGCCCTTCTCTATAACATAGCCCAGGTAAGTCACTTTTGGCTGGCAGAATTAGGCCTTTTTAGCTGCGGCCTGGTACCCCAAAGTCTGCAGGGTTTTTTTTAATAATGACTGGGTGGTCTCTTTACAGGCCTCCTGGGTTTTTGTAGCCAAGAGTAAGTCATCCATGTATTGAAGTAGGGTACACTCTGGGAACTCAGCTCGGAAGGCAGCAAGGTCTTGGCTAAGTGACTCATCAAACAGAGTGGGGGAGTTTTTGAACCCCTGAGGCAGTTTTATCCGAGTGAGTTGCCCTGAGACTCCAGTATCAGGGTCGGTCCATTCAAAAGCAAATATAGGCTGGCTAACAGGGGCTAGTGGGATGCAAAAGAATGCATCCTTAAGATCCAAGACAGTGTAATGGTGTTCTGGGTCCAAGAGACTTAGGAGGGTGTACGGATTTGGAACTGTAGGATGAACAGTTTCTACCCGTTTATTCACCTCCCTCAAGTCCTGCACAGGCCAATAGTCCTGTGTGCCTGGTTTTAGCACGAGGAGCAAGGGGGTGTTCCAGGGAGACTTACAGGTAGTGAGGATTCCTCCCTTCAAGAGTTTGGTGATATGTGGAGCAATTTCTCGCCTGGCTTCCTGGCTCATAGGGTATTGCTTCACCTGGACTGGAGTTGCCGTTGCTAATAGCTGGACCACGACTGGGGTGCGGTGACTTGCCAGCCCTGGGGGACTTGTTTCAGCCCATACTCCCGGTACACTCTCTTGAAATTTGTGGAGGAAGTCTGGTGCAGGTGGTTGATCTGCCTCTGAGGATAAAGCTTCCTGCAAGAGATACTCGTCTGACAGAGCACAGGTGATGAGGATCTGCTGAGGTGGCCCTGTGGCTAAGGGAGGAGGCATTGAGAGGCAAGCTTGACCCTCGCTGAAAGAAATATTTGCTTGCAGTTTGTGGAGCCAGTCCCGTCACAGGAGTGGATATGGACACTCAGGGAATGGGTGACAGTGCCATTTCCCAGATCAAAGAATTGATTTGTGGTCCAGGGGCTAGCTGTGGTTCTTCCTGGAGTGATGCTATCACTCTGCCTTAGTAACTCTCTTATTTTGCTTGGCCTTTAAGGTGTCTTTATTGTTAAAGACTTTTGGGGCAATTTTTAACAACTGAGTTAAATTCATTCTTTGGAACCTCTCTAATTTTTGCAAATTTTTTGATGTCTGGGGCAGACTGGGAAACAAAAGCCAGATTGATGGCCCGCTGATTGTCCGGGCCTCAGGGTAATAGGCGTCCAGTAATCGCTGGAGGAAAGCAGCTAGCAACTCCTGTGGACCCTGAGTTACAGTTCCTACCTCGGAGAGTTTACTGGGCTTGTGGGCCACTCCCCTAACCCCTTCTATAAGATACCGGTGAAAAGCGTTCAGAGCCTGGTGACCACCCCCTACCAAGGTGTTGAGGTCCCATTGGGGTCAGGTAGAGGGAAAAAAACTTTTTCCTCGCCCTGGACCTATGATGGCTTTCAGGGCTTCCTGTCTAATTTTGCCTTTTTCCTCTGTGGTGAACAGAATTAGTAATAATTGTTGGCAGTTGTCCCAAGTGGGGTGATGCGTCTGGAATACAGATTTTAAGAGTCCTGTCAAAGCCTGGGGCTTCTCAGAGAAGGCGGGATGTTGAGTTTCATTGTAAAACCTTGGCAACATCACCGCCTTAAATTCCCCGGCCTCCCAGCACTACCCGCTCCCAGGGAACTTTCCATCTGGGCAGGTACCTAGCCCTCCCCCTCTCGCCGTCTTAGCAGTTCTCCAGTACAACCCCCTCCTGGAAACTCTTAGTAATTCCTCAGCACTTCCCTCCTGCACAGCCCATCACACTGGATGCATCTCTGCCGGCTTGCAGGCCATAGAAATCCCCTTTTGCCATGCCATGGGTGCTGCCAATTTTGGGTTTAGCCCGGCAGCTTTCTCTTGCTTTAAAGCTCGTGCCCGCACTTGGTGTTTTGGCCCTCTTTTTGATCTCTATCACCTTCCAGTTATATAAGTTACTTGACAAGAAGGGGATATGAACAAAGAATGGGCGACCCCAATTGTCTTCTGTTGGGGGTGCCTCTTGGAAAGGGAGGACTGCCGGTGGGTGCGGGGGCCCTGCTACGGGTGTGTAGGGGGGACAAGGTTTGGTTAATAGTACTGTCGAGGGGGGTGCTGAGGCGCTGGTTTAGAGGGCCTTGAGTAGGGTGGAAGTAATTCCTGATCCTCTGCTGGGGTGGGGAGAATGGTTGGTTCAGAAGGGACTTTCTTTTGGGCTGGCTAACGTGACCTGAAGTCTAGCCTGTTTTATGCAGCGCTTTAGCCATGGGGGAGGCCATTGGACTAAACCCAACCATTGGTCGATGTATGGAAACTGCTCAGGGTATCCAGGAGTTTCTGCAACCATTTTCCATACAGCCTGGGTAATTTTGGGGTCATAGGTCCCAGCATCTGGCCACCTAATTCTGAAAGACAGACATTCAAGTTCACACAAAGAGCGGAGTTTCCCAGGGGTTAATTTCACCCCATATTGGCCTGAGAACCCAACCTTGAAGTTGGCCATCATGCATTGGAGGGGGTTACAAGGCGGGGAGCTAGACGACCCCATTTGTGGGGTTTTTTTATGCCAAATTTTCCTCAAGAGAATTCTCTAATTTAAAACTGATTTCCCTAATTTAAAACTAGCTTCACTGAGGATTTGAACCAACAACCTCATAGTTGCAGGCCCCACACCTTAACGACTGTGCTAACAAGTCACTTTTGTTACAGAAAGTTAGAAAGCTTTTGTTAAAGCCAGGTTCTGGATGCAAATGCTGCACCCTGAGGCAGTGTGGCCTGCCTCAAAGCTGGGCGGGGCTGACTGCCGGCAGAGAAAGGAAAAAAACGCTGTTAGTGTCATTTTAAAACTGAACTTGCTGGCGGCAAGTTTTCCGCCCCTGCGGCTGCTGGTCCCCTTCTCTCTCTCTCTCCTCTGTCTACTTTCTACTTTCTCTCTTTCTCTTCTGTCTCCTTTCTCTCCTCTGTCTCCTTTCTCTCTCCTCTCTTTCTGTCCACTTTTTTTTTCCCTTCTCTCTTTTTTTTCCTCTTCTCTTCTCTTTTCTCCTCTCCTCCCTTCCCTACTTTCTCTTTCTGTGGTAAAGCCAATTTTGGGAGGCCTCAAATTTAAAATTTGGCCCTTTTTAAAGCAGGTTTTAGCAGGGCCTCTGCAGCCAGGTCCTGCAAGGACCAGACAACTGGATTTTAGGGTTTATTCCTAGTTCCAGTCAGAGGAACAGGGGGTAGGGCCCAAGGTAAGGCGGCGGTCTTTTTTCCCCCGCAAACCACAACTGGGGAGAATAAGCACTATGGAGGTTTAGCGCCGCCCAGGCATAGTCCTCCCCCTTATACATTTTTACTGGCCAGTTGCTTCGGAAAGGTTGGGAAGTGACAAACAGGTGGACTAAGAGGTCTACCGGATGTGTGTTTTGGACCCACCACACCCGGTAGAGTGTGTAGAAGTGCTGCCAGTCAGTTTTTACTGGGGCGGTGACATCCTACCTCCCAACATCCAGGATAGTGCCAGTATGCCTCGCTGTGATGCACCGTTGGGCACTGCCTATAACATTGGACACTTTCCTGGCAGAATAGGCAGTTACCTATTTTCCATTCCTGCCTGAGAAAGAGCACCTGTAAACTCTGATCTAGGGTTTTGTTCCACACAAGCTCCAAAGAAACTACCTCCAACGTGTCGAGGGCACAACGGCCTCCCCGACATGGAATCTGACCCAGCACGGGCAAAAGTACTCTTTTCCCAGTGGAGGTGGCTGGGAGAATTTACAGGCCACAATGACCAAAACAAGGAAGAGAATAAAGACAACTAGAGTTAAGACTATCTGCCACATGGCAAAGGAAGAAAGAGTGAGGCCTCAGTGATAGAAGAAGAAGAAGATGAGGAAGAAAGAGAAAAGAGTAATTTTTGCTGGGGTGTAATCAGTAAAATTTCCCTGCATCCAGTGGTCCGTCAACCACTGTAAGATATCTCCTACCTCAAGGGAAGATGGCCTGAACCAGTGTATGTCTGCTAGCAGGAGTCTAATAAAACTGACAAATTTACAGACAAGACAGGACCACATACAAGAGTGACAGACGAAGGGTGGGAGACCCCCAGATGGGAGACCAGTCAGATGCCTGCCTGGCCACTTTCTCGGAAAAAATTTCAGGGGAGTCTTGGCTAAGGTGTACCCATATAATCCCCGGGCCTGGTCACCTTAGGATGGAAGTCCAAGTAGGACAGCTCTGAGGTGAATCACCGTTATGCCCTACGACACCCCAGTGGAACCGCGGGTGAAGGCCCACACAAGCCCCATAGCCTTTCAGCCGTGGGACTACATATATACACACTCACTCTCTCACTCACACAGAGGTTATGGAAAACAACTGAGCGCTGCCACCCACTATGCCAGCTACCAGAGGCGAACGCTGCCACCCACTATGCCAGCTACCAGAGGCAAACGCTGATACCCGCTGCACCAGCTACCAGAGGCGAACGCTGGTACCCTCTGCACCAGCTACCAGAGGGCTGCCACGCACTATGACAGCCACCAGAAGCAAACACTGGTACCCACTGCACCAGCTACCAGAAGCCTCAAGCGACGTCTCGGTGAGGCTTTCCAGGTCAGAGTTGCAATGACTCGTCAGTCCCTCGAATCAGGCCCTTCCTTTGAACTAGTTCCCAGACCAGACTTACCTCCGGAGGATTTTTTTTTTTTTTTAGGACCCTGAGGAATTTCGGGTGAATGTCGGCCGAGGGGTCGCTTATCCCCCACGGTGGCTCTCCGGGGCCCTGGGAAAGAACAGGGGGCGCCTCCCCAGAGGCCCCCAAGGTGGGAGCGGCAGCCCGGGCAAGACTGTGAGATGGCTTTTGTCTGGTGATAACAAAAAGAGAATATCTCGCTGGGGACCTCCAAAATGTTGTATTGGACAGAGCGTAGAAAGTTATCACCAAGACAAAAGTATGCCAGATTGCAGGGTCATTTATTATGCCGGCGACCACAGAGGACTCACGTATCTCCAACCTGTGGCGTCAAAAGGAGGGTGCCACGACTTTTTATACCCGAAAAATCACCTTGGGTGTGGAGGTGAGGAGCGGGGATGGGGATGAAAAGGTTTCGGACATTCCAAGGGCTTGGGGATTCTGTGATTCACCTCCTGGGCGGAGACAAGGGCGGGGGTCTCCGGACATTCCAAGGTCCAGGGGATTCTGTAATTCACCTCCTGGGTGGAGACGAGGGTGGGGGTCTCCGGACATTCCAAGGGCCAGGGGACTTTTGTCATTCTGTTTGTTACTTCAGTGGTTTACAGAAGTCAAGATAAGCATTTGTTTACACACAGATCTTAGTTATCCTGGGCCGCTTATTTTAGTTATTACTAAACAACTAAAGCAAAGGCTAGCAATTCTGGCACAATATCACACTGTGTGATGAGTATTCTTAATATGTCGAATCTGCAACATAGAAACAGAGGTACAAAGCTGTTTAGCAATGTACTATGTGCAATGTTCTTATTCCTATGAATTTCCAGATGTTGATTGCCTTATATTACTGCTATGAACATATGTTTGCTACCCTATCGGATTTTAAGCTATGAGAGGCTTATTTCCAATTATAATTTATTTTGAATGTTTTCAATAGTTGCCAATAGTATTAGAATAAAACATAAATATACAAATCAAAATGTCTTGTGATGACTCAGAGAATCTTAATGCAGATTTAGGATTCCAAAAACTCACCAAATGGCATACAGAGTGATGAAAAAAATATCTCATGGTCCATGTTCTTGCTCTGGATATTTTCAAATTGTACATGTTATATCTCCAGTTATTTGAAATTTTCTGAGGCTATTAGAATAACAGAGAGAAACATGGTCACATTCAAAGCACTGCAAATATACAAATTATTTAAAGGCATTTTGTAACTTTTATTTTCAGATATGACATTAAAGTGTAAAGACTCAGAAACAATCAAATGAAAATAGCACACAATTCAGTCAATACAAAATAAAAATATGAGAAAATGAACTTTAAAATGTCTCTGAGAAAGACAAGTAAGGGGAATCTATTTACACAATAAATATGCAGAATTATTCAAATAATTATTAAAAGAAGATAAAATAACAATTGCCCATTTAAGAAGATAGCAAACAACCAACAATGGTGTACATATTTACATATTTGAAACATAATGACTAAAATATCAGTGTGACCAAAAGGCATGCAAGAAACAATTTAACTATATAATACAATATGCATTACCCAGAAGAATGACTAAATTGAAACAAATAGGCAATGCTTGTCAAAGAAAAACATTGATGTGGAGAAACTGAGGCTTTCATATTGCTAGGGGATATGTAAATTTGAACAAACACTATGGAAAGCATTTAGGATAATCTACTGAAGCTCAGTAAAAACATATTCTATAAGGAGTATATACATATATTTACTTAAAATATGTACAATAATATTCATATCAAATATATTTATACTGGTCCCTAGTAAGAAACAATCTAAATGCTTCTCCTTAGCAAAATAGTTAAATCTCTGACACATTCATAAAAATGAAATTTGACAAGTCTGTTTTCAAATATTGTAGTCATTACTTACTTATATGTATTTAAATTTAAAATATTTAAAATTAAATTAAATAGAATGAAACCTAAGTCAGCCAGTAGGACTAGCCACATTTCCAGGGCTCAGTAGATATGAGAGGCTAGTGGCTAATATATTGGCCAGGGCCACAGAAAAAAATGTTTATTATTGCACACAGTTTGTTAAATAGCGATGCTATACAGCACTGAAAATGAAATCATTAATATGATATATACTATGTGATTATATTTACATTTAGAATACATAATGTAGGGTTCTGTTATTAAAAGGGAGAATAAACTAGTGTTGGTGGTGCAAAAAAGTGGTTTATAAACATGTTAGTGTTTTAAAATGTTTGGAAATGTCATGGGAGGGAGGATTACTTTGAAAATATATACATATTGAACATGTATTCAAAGGAACATATATTCATATTGATTGAATATATACAAATTTTATGTTCCAGCTATTTGTTATACAGACTTAACGGTTGACTAATATGTATGTATGCTATTTTTCTGAGAAGCAGGGGCAATTTTGTATTAATTTTTTATAAGAAACATAATTTTAAAGAATTGTGGTTATTAATTTTGTTTGTACAAGTTGTATGAAATCTACATTCTAGGTTTTTTGGGCAAAAAGCATCAGCACTGTAAATAAGCTATGGCTATTAAATGCATTGCACTTTCATTAGAGCAGTAAAGACAGTTTAAATTTTGTTTTTAAAGACAACTGGGTTCTCTTTTCTTTTACCAAAGTTAAGTTATAGATCATACCAAAGTTAAAAATAAATTACTCCCTACTTTCCTATAAATTTTCAAAGAGCTTAAATAATTACCTGAACCTTAATGAACTCTAAATTTGGCATATATCTGTATACAAAGAACAAACTATGTTTTCCTTTTTGATCAGGTCTTTCTCTCTATATAAAGGTAACATCCATGTAGTATATTGGTATTAAAATTTAAGAAAAACTAAATATTGTCATTTTATTGTTGCATCAGAGAACAGTGATGATATGGTTTGGCTCTGTGTCCCACCCAAATCTCATTTTGAATTGTATTTCCATAATTCCCATGTGTTGCGGGAGACCCAAGTGATATAATTTGAATCATGGAGGTAGTTCCCCCATACTGTTCTTGTGATAGTGAATAAGTCTCATGAGATATGATGGGTTAATCAGGGGTTTCCACTTTTGCTTCCTCTTCATTTTTCTTCTGCCTCCATCACGTAAGAAGAGCCCTTTGCCTCCTGCCATGATTCTGAGGCTTCCCCAACCATGTGGATGACATAGTTTGGCTCTGTGTCCCCACCCAAATCTCATTTTGAATTGTATTCTCATAATTCCCATGTGTTGCAGAAGAGAGTCCTTGGGAATAATTTGAATCATGGGGCTGGTTTCCCCCATACTGTTCTCGCGGTAGTGAATAAGTCTCATGAGATCTAATGGGTTAATTAGGGGTTTCCACTTTTACTTCATCCTCATTTTTCTCTTGCCCCCCTCCCCATGTATGAAGTGCCTTTAGCCTCCCATCACAATTCTGAGGTCTCCCCAGCCATGTGGAACAGTAAGTCCAATTAAAACTATTTTTCTTCCCAATCTGGGGTATGTCTTTATCAGCAAGCGTGAAAAAAGGCTAATACACGTAATATTTCCATTATCTATATCTACCATCCTAACTTATCACAAATCTGTTTTTTCAGGTTTCCAATGCTACGTGTTGAAGAAGAGGAAGTTATAGGCAAACCTAAAATTGAACTATCCTGATTAAAATACTAGGGAATATAAAATGTATATACTTAGCTAATGTATTTGTTAATTAAAAGTATTTACTAAGATTTGTCTAGTAATCTGAATATCTGCATCTAAACACTATATTGAAAAGTCAGATGTTTAAAATGATATTGTTATTGTTATAGCCTGTCAATTTTGTGTACAATTATTTTGGCAAATTTAATATTCAACCACTTTTGTTAGCTTAGTGCCATAGTTGTTATGAGCATACCATAAATTATCATTCTGTTCAGCAACAATATCAAAAACCAAATAAATTTATTAGAGAAATGAATGAGTAAAACTATTGAAGAAATAATGTTTTTATGTAGTCAGATAATGTTCTAAATCGTTATCTTAAGTAAGTATTTAAAATATAACTTTGTCCAGTGGCAAATTTGTGTTTTCAAGAATGGAATGAATATGAACTTGACAAGAATAATTATAGTCTATATAAGAAAAGAGAGAAAAAGAACTTAAAATGCTAAGTACAGGCACAGTAATTATAGCTAGCATACATTTTATACTGATGTCTTTAATGTTCCAGACAAGTTTAAGGCATTCTTATATTTTCAAAGATTATACTTTAAGTTCTGATGACTAAATATGAGAAGAATAGAAATAAATTGGAAGTTAATGTTTTCAATAATAACAGTGTAGAGAATGAACAAATTTATAGGCCATGTATATATTTTTAAATATGTTTTTTAAAAAGTTTTTGGTACAATGGGACCAATATATAATCAGAATCACAAAAGCGTTCTCATATAATCTTAAAATATATTAAAGATTTTAAGTCATGATATTGAAATAGTCTGATTGAATCAAAATGTCCCCAGGGCCTTGATGACCTTGTTTTTGGAAGAATACTGTTTAAAATATTTAAGTTCATTTCCTGAAATGCTGTGACGTTTTTCGATTAACAGATTCTATTTTGTGAGAAGATTTAGGTTCACGGTAAATTTGAACTGCAAATACAGAGTTCCCATGTAGCCCCTTTCCATCACAGATAAACAGCCGCCTCCACTATCAACATTCTGCATCACAGTGGCACATTTGTTATAATCTGCGAAGTTGTAAAGAAATATCATCATCATTGAAAATTCAACATGTACTTAAGAGTTAACTTGCTGTTTTATAGTTCATGAGTTTTGACAAGTGCATAATGACATGTATGCCCCATTTATAATATCATATAATTGTTTCACTGCCCTAAAAATCCTCTGAATTCTTCCTGTTCATTATTCCCTGACCTAAGCCCCTGGCAATCACTGATCTTTTTCTTGTCTCCATTGTTTTACCTTTTCAGTAACGTCATATAGATGAAATCACACAGCATGAAGCCGTTTCAAATTGGCTTTTTTCATGCATTGCAAGTTTCTCCATGTCTTTACATGGCTTAGTAATGATGCAGGATTTTTGCTCCTTAGCTCAGCTAGGTCCAGGATCTTGTCTCAGAGCAGAAGAATTAGGCACACCGACATCAAAGAGTGAGTAGAGTTGAATTTATTAAGGAAAAGAAAAGCTCTCCGCAAAAAGAGGGGTCCAGAAAGTAGATTTCTAGTTCCCCCTTCACAGTTGAGTGCCGGGGTTTCTATATAAAAGCCAATATGACTGGGTTTCTTGTTTGTATAAGGTGTGAATTCCTGGCGGCTCCACCCTGTCCTTCCAGCGCGCATGTGGGCAGTTAGTCTCAGCCACTCCATATTGATTTACTTCCCTTACTGTGCACGTGTTAAGGAACACAATTGTCCACTGTGGGCATGTTTAGGCCCCTGTGCAAGTCCCCTTATCAGCACAAAATATCTGATTTAAGCACTTGTGGGGCAAGTCGGAGGTTCTCTGGGGATCCTTCTCTTCCTGTCTGTCTAAAGCAAGCTGACTAGCTCCTTTCGGTAGCTCATTTAAGTTCTACAGGATATCCCATTATATGGATATACCACAGTTTCTTTACTCGCTGAATGTGTTGGTTACTTCCAAGTGTTGGCAGTTATAAAAAAAATGGTGCTGTTATCATTCATGTGCAGATTTTTGTATGAACCTCTTTCCAACTCATTTCAATAAATATGAAAAAGCACAGCTGCTATATCATGTGAACAAAGTTTAGTTTTGTAAAAAGCTTCCAAAATGGCTATATCATTTTGTATTCCTATCACAAATGAGAGGCTTTTTCCCCCCACATCTTTAATGCTGCCAGTATTTTGGATTTTTGGCATTCAAATAGGTATTGTGTGGCTTCCTTTTCAAACACATTATAGTTAACTTTATATAATTTAGTAGAGAATCAAATAACACTGAATATTTTTGATGGTATCTAAGTTATTTGTGTCTATAACATAGCATAGAAACACTTCAGCAAATTTCTCCTATCTCTCTGTTTAATTTCTATATAATCTAAGATGCAGGCATTTATTAATTTTTTTAGAACTGATTACCTTAAAATACTTAAAATACAGATTCTAAGTCTCTAGATACATAATAATTTGATTTGGTAGTTGTAAATCTTGACTTTTAATAAATACCCCTGATGACCTAGAATAGGTGACCTGTCTGTAGTTTTTGTATACCTGCACCATTTACAGGTATTGATCAACTTACGACCTATGCAACTTACAACCATTCAACTTTACGACCACAATCGCTAGCCATGACTGCTCCACGTCTGGCAGCGCAAACGTTGCCCGGCTGGGCCTACGACAGTGCAGACCAGCTTCCGGCAGCACTACCATCTCCGCGTGCACCATTTCAACTGCTATCCCAGACTTGGTACAGCAATTTGTGTTTTGTATCTCATATATTTTTCATCAAACCCCTCCCAAGATGTCTACCAAGAGGAAATTGTCTTTGTCTATGCCTCAGCCTGCCAAGAAGGAAAGAAAGGCCATTGATCTCGACACAAAAATGAAGGTAATTAAGCAGTAAGAAGGAGGAGAGAAAGTGAATGTGATCGCACATGATACGAAGTTATCACACTCGACTGTGTCGACGACTTTGAAAGATAAAGAAAGAATTCATGAAGCTGTGAAAGGTTCTGCACCCATGAGATCAACAGTTATAACAAAGCAATGAAGCAGGCCCATCCACGAAATGGAGAAATTGCTATATATTTGGATGGAAGATCAATTTCAAGAATGGCCAATAAAATGTTTCATACATGTTTATATATATTTTGATATGTTTTGCAATTGGGAAAATGTTTCCTATGGTATTTTCTACACCTGTATTTTGTATTTTTGTATGCACCTGTATTTTGTAATTTTGTATGTTTTGCAAATATTAAACCAGTTGTACTGGTAATGCAGTGTTTTACTTAAACTTGGCAAATGTAAAAATAAGAAACAAAATGGTGTAGAGATGATACAAATGGCATAAAGGGAACAAAGAAAATTATGATATATAACAATAATGAAAGAAAATTATCATAAAATATGACTTAAAGATTTTTATAACATCATTTCACAGTACTGTTCATATAGCCTACTCAACTTACGACCAAATCGTGTTATGACCAGTCTGTCAGAACCAATTGTGGTCGTAAGTCGAGCACTAGCTGTACTCTGTATGAAAGGCCTGCAAATCTGGAAGGATGTACAGTGAATAGAGCTGGCAGAGATGAAAGAATATAAAGGAAATTAGTGAAGATTATTCTAAACAGGTCAAAGATGTAAACACTTTATACTCCTGGACAATGAAGAAGTTTTAGGATTAGATTAGTAAACATACAAATACTTTCTACTTCAGACGTTTTGGTTTGGGAAGAAAAACAAATCTTTCTGATTTCCTCTAAACTGTCCAAATCTAAGCAAACAGATTGAATTTAAGACAGACACTCAACATTAATGTTCTCTGTAGTAATAATTATTGTATAACTGTCAACAAAGCGTCAAACTCTAAAATGTTTGGAGATTTATTCTGAGCCAAATATGAGTGACCAATGGCCAATGACACAGCTTTCAGGAGATCCTGAGAACTTGTGCCCGAGGAAGTCAGGCTAAACTTGGTTTTCTACATTTTATGGAGACATAAGACATTAATCAATACATGTAAGATGTACATTGGTTTGAGCCAGAGGCCTGGGACAACTAAAAGTAGGGGCTTCCAGGTCATAGATTAAACCTTTTTCTGATTGGCAGTTGGTTTAAAGAATTATGTTATTGTCTAAACACTTAGAATCAATAGAAATGAATATCTGGGTTAAGATAAGAGGTTATGAAGACCAAGGTTTTATCACACGGATGAAGCCTCCCCATAGCAGGCTTCAGAGAATAGATTGTGAAGATTTCTTATCTGACTCAAAGAGTCTGTTCTATCAGTCTTAAGTCTGTGTTGATGTTAATACTGATCAGCTAGGCCTGAACTCCAAAAGAAAAGAGGATATTGTGAGGCACGCCTGACTCCCTATTCCCATCATGGCTTCAACTAGTTTTTCAGGTTAAATTTGGAATACCCTGGTTGACAGGAGGGGTCCATTCAGATGATCAGGGGCTTAAAATTTTATTTTTGGTGAACATAACTCCTAAAAAGCAAGCATAATTAAACACAAGATGAAAAGGGTGGACAAGTAAAATAAGTATATCAAATACCATTATATTAGAACTGTAATTTTTAAAAAAAGAAAAAATATATTTTACTGTTTTCCTTCTAGATTGAATTTTAATAGCATGCATCTTTATGATTATTAACTTATACTAACATTAAAACTTCTGGAGAAAACCAAGGAAAATGTAATGTAATTTCAACATTCTAAGATAAAAACTATATTTTGTGGAAGTTCCTTAAAGTATATGTGTAAACAAACAGCAGATTAGCTGCTCACTGCTTGAAAAGTCCCGTTAACAAAAGCAAAGATCTAGTATAAAAAGTCATTTATTTCCAAAGCTAGCTTTGGGGAAGAAATACTGTTTTCCTCTCACACTGCTTCACTTTTGGAGCAGAAAGCCAGCACTTTTAAAAGGCAGGGGAGGAAGTGAGCAAGGGCAGGGGTCCATACTAACCCTGGTGCCTTGTCTATGGGGAGAGGTGATGACTGCTGGCACCTTTGTGGGCAGGATGTTATCTCTTGAGGCAGCTTCTCAATAAAGTTGTAACTTGGAGCAGATTTCTATATGAACTTCCCCTGTAGGGAGAGTTGGGTGTAGGGAAGGTAAAAGTCTCTATTTTCATTTTTAAAGGGTTAAGTAGGAAGTGGGTAATGAGAGGAACAGGAAAAAGGGAGACAGAAAAAATGAGGGTATCGATTACATGTAAATAGAAATATGGATGTTGTTTACTTGTCTGTAACTACGTTTATACATATGTATACATTTGTGTGTAGAAAGAATTTGATCATGTTACATAATACAAAAATGTCTTAGGAAGAAACCACCACCATTCCATGATAAAGTCACGTAAGAGTGGAAATATGGCTCTAGGTTTCATCAAGACAGGCTGTGATCAGTAGAAATAGCTGCCCTTCATAATAAAGGGGAGAAAGCAAGGGGACTTTAGGCTGTCAGGAAGAATGTGGGGTGGTAGAAAAGAACATGAAAATAGAACATGTTGGTAAGAGGACATTTTTGACGAGACTTAACTTGTGGAGGTTTTTCAAGAGAATTTTTTGTTTTGTTTTGTAATTAGAGGTACACTGTTGACCCCACACATTTTGAATAGTATGCTAGTAAATTGTATATGAAGACACCAATTTTTGCTTTCATCTAAGACATATTCTCTCCAAAGTAGAAAAGGCATTAGTTGGAAAGAAAAAATGACATATTCATACACAATTTATATGTACTTAAGTGTATTGAGTTTCAATATATTTATATACATTGAGTTTCTTGAGTTGAACAGAAATCTATTTACCATATCAACACATGTCAGATATACATAGAGGCTAGATATAGCTACAAATGAATTAAGGCTTCTTACTCAATGCTAATTTAATGTACTGGTATACTGAACTGAATCATGAAGTAGCTGAAAAATACGTTCCTGGTGTAAGTAAATTTAAATATGCAGTGACAAAACCATTTCCCAAATATTTCCCAGTAATTTCCCAGATTGTCCTATATATTTAACATACAAAAGTTTGCTGTTTTTATTGAAGGGGAAAATGAATTCATATTTTCAAATTATAACAGCAGTTTAACAAATACATTTTTGTCATTACTTTTCTGAGATTTTATTTATTTAACAGTAAAAACTTTCTAGTTTTGAAGAGAAGCTTTGTGTTTTGTCATTAGATCCATCCTGTTGACCACACAAATTTTGAATAATAAAACTTTATAAGCCAGCAGTAACTGTGATGTGATGAGTAAATTTTATGCTAGTAAATTGTATATGAAGACACTATTTTTTATTTCTAACTAATGCATTTCCTGCTTTGGAGAGGTGCCTACACTGTCTCTGGTTTCAAAAGACACACAAAGCAATTTTTTTTGTTGTTATTAAAACTTTAATTGAAATTTCGTTATTAAATAAGTCAAATGAAAACTAGAAAGCTTTCATTGTTAAATTAAACTTTCTAGTTTTTATTATTTTCAAAAGCTCTCTTTGGGTTACAAAGAAGGCATTCTTAATTGTCTGCCATTTCTTTGAACTTATGAAACTCGCTGCTTCTAAACATGGAAAAATTGTAGAAAAAGGAGTGTGTAAATTTTAGAAAGCCTAGGTTTAACTTGTAGCATTACCATTTATTAGGTCTTCCATGCAGGGCAATCAAATTTTGTGAGCAACAATTATCTCACATGTAGCTATGAAGGTTTTAGTTTCTGTCCTGCTAGTATTGTCATTTTGCTGTTGGTATCAACAGAGACAAAGTATATTGTGAAATGTGACATTGATCATATTGATGAGTGACACTGATCATGTTGATGAGTCCCTGTTTGGGTGCCAGTTGCGATGAGTATCATGTCTAGGTCACCACCTGAGACGTAGCTCACCAGATGCGGAGGTCTTTCCTGAAGACCCTGACTCAGTGACAGATGAATGAATGCACTCACACTCACAGAATACAGTGTCAAGTGGGCTAGGGATGGTCGTCAACTGCTTTCTGAGGGCAATTGCCACTAACTGACCCCTACTCCCTGTCCTTCCTCACATTTATTCAGTATAGAATTAATAACAGAGGTTCTAAGTTGGTACGCTTGTAGATTATTAAGATGGTTGAAAGAGTGGTTTTATGAATGAGAAAAGCTTTTGGTTTGGGGGCCCAGAATAAATACCATTAATGGGTAATTCTTCCATCTGCCCCCGAGAGGACCATCCAGCACAAAGGTTACGTGAGCAAACAGAGTAGAGACAAAGGAATGTGGGGTAAACAGATTTAAATGGGGAAGCTTTTATTATCCTAATCTTTACCCTATTACTTAATACTCTAATGTATGAACTGGCTGCCTTCAGCCATTCCATAAGTTAATAAAAACCTTTTGGCCTTCCAAAAGGTTAGAGACTATAGACTATATCTTATAACCTTTCTCTAATATTTCCCATAATATTTTGCCAGCCACCCTGAGTGAATCTCAGCAGTTAAACTTTAAGTGCAGTCCACATATCCACAAATAAAGAGTGGTGATGATGAAGTTGAGGAGTGATCAGTTTGAATTGAACTGTCCAGCTGAAATGTTCAGATAGTTTTATATCACAAACACCACAAGTTACCAAACAGATAAATCATATTAGATAATTTTATGTAGCCTGGATTTTAAAGGTTAATATGTAGTCTAGCACTTTATATCTTGCTATGTTTATTACTAAAAATACTCAGGATTTAAATATACATGAATTTTGAATTCTGCTAATCTTTGGGTATTAGTTATGTCAAAAGCAGGATTATTTCTTGCTATTTTTAGGAACTATTTTTACTAGTTCAGAATGGATCAACTTGGATTTATATGAGCAAGTGGTAATTATGTATCTTTTGAAATTAATCTGAAGGGTATGGTTATGTAAAAACATTTACATACAAACTGGATTTGTATTATTATAATAAAATGAAATCAAACACATTTAGCTCTGACTACTTTAAATGCTTTTTCTTATTACAAAATTTTATTTCATATTAATGTCATTAATATGAAATAAAATTTTAATCCTTATCCCTGATTATTTTCCTTATCCCTGGTTATTTTCCTCCTACTATTGTATCATCACAAAGGCCTTTGTAATGTACTTTTCAGTTTAATCTACTACTTTGGACATATTGAATTTTTTACATTTAGTTTTATTAAAATGTAAACATCTGACAGAATTGTGATGAATGTTATTAATGTGTATCTCTCAAGAACATTTTACTAGACCTCTTGTACATTGACAGCTTGTTATTTATTTTTATAGGTTAGTGTAGATGGAGCTGCCAAATTTAATAATTGTGTCAGTTGGTATTAAATTAGTTTAAGAAACAAGTATTTCAGTTGTAATAGTTATCTGAATCATAATAAATTTTTATTACGTAATTCAACATGCATTTATAGAGTATGTGTAGTATTGATTGTTAACAAAAAAAATGAATATTGCTAGGTATTACCTTGCTGTGGCAGTATGTTTTGCTAAAGTTTCAAATTAATAACCAGTGATAAATTAGATGAAAGAATAGTGAGAGTTTTTACATGTGTTGTGTGATTGGAAAAAATTCACATTAGTTTTTTAGAACATATAAAGCATATTAACTTGCATTTAAAAGTAATGATTAAAAAATAATAATACTAAATAAATATTTAATGAAGTAGCTCTCAATGTGTCTGCCACTTTTAGTGTGGTGGATTTTATCTTTTTTGGTTATGGTGAACCACAAGTCAAAGGAACAAGTATATTTTATTCCTGTTTAGATCGATTCATGATACAAAATTGAAAACCTTTCACTATACTACATTTAAGTGTCTCACTTGCTGTATGCCATGTTTTATTTTGATTTTTTAATTTTATTATAGTTCATGATTTTTATAAATATGATTTGAACTCACAGTTTTAGCTCATTTGTGCTGTTATAACAGAATACAACAGACTTGATAATTTATAAAATACAGAAATGTATTTCTCATAGCTTTGAAAGCTGAGATGTCCAAGATGAAGGTGCCAGCAGTTTCAGTTGTTTGGTAAAGGCTACATCTTCTGGAGATGAGGAATGACTTGTCCTCATATGGCAGAAGAGCCGAAGAGAGCAATCTCACATCTGCAAGCCCTTTTTATAACATCATCAATCCATTCAAGAGGGTTGTGCCTCACCTCCCAACACTGTCGTGCTGGAGATAAAGTTTTCAACACAGAAATTTTGAGGGACACATTCTGACTACAGCACTCACTAAATTAATTAATTAATTAATTAATTATTTCATTCATTCATTCATTCATTTGTGAAACAGAGTTTCCCTCTGTCACCCATGCTGGTGCTGTCTCCATTCACTGCAACCTCGGCCTCCCTGGCTCAAGCAATTCTCATGCCTCAGCCTCCTGAATAGCTGGGATTACAGGTATGTGCCACCATGCCCTGCTAATTAATATTCATATTTTTAGTACCAATGGGGTTTCACAATATTGGCCATGCTAGTGTCATGCTACTGGCCTCAAGTAATCTGCTGGCCTTGGCCTACCAAAGTGCTAAGATTACAGGCTCGAGCCACCGTGCCCAGACCAGACTATAGCACTCACTAAATTTAATTCTAAACTCACTAAAGGTCTTATGACGTGCAATTCAAAATGCATTAAATTGGTAGCTTTTGGAATAGTGTAAGGAGGTTTTTTTAATGGAAGGATACACTAGAATGAAATTGAGATGTAATAAAATAGTTATAAGAATAGACTATGTGTAATTAGAATAAATATTGTTTTGTAAATTTTCATTTCAGGGATATGTATGTGCGTGTGTGTGTGTGTTTCCATGAACAGGGTTACATTTGGTTGTAGTTAGAAATGTGATTAACGTTTTAATTGGAAAAAATAAAGAATCTTTCGGAAAGTACCCCATTGCCTTTCAAATGGCAATTTCCAGAAGTTTTTCACCTCTGGTTCTGGTTATGTAAGTAACAGTGGCCAAGTTAAAATCACTGTTCTGGACCTGGGTGTACACAAGCACAAAATTTAGCATGATGAATAGTGAAAACATTTCCTGATATAATTTATCAATATTTACATGGCAATCCCCTTAATCTGCAATCCCCTTATTATTAATAAGATTATTAATTTATAGATTAAGGGAATTGGCATGTAAATATTTACATATTAGAAAATAATGTAATTATTATATAAATATAACATAAAATATAATTGTATAAGTAAATTATATATTCTATAATATAACTTTATAATACATAAATATATTTTATATAACTTTATAATTATGTATAAATTATATTTTATATACAAATTTATATAATTATATATTTTATAATTATAATTATATATTATAATTTGTATATTATAAATTATATAATTGAGTGTATGTGTGTTTGTGTATGTTTGCATGAATATACTCAATCATGTATGTGAGTTAAGGGTTATATTGTAAAAGATATCCTGGAATTTTAGTCATTGAACTTCTGTGACTACATTTGAATAAAACTATAAATGATAGAATTTTACTGGCAAGTTGCTTATACAAAACTACTTATACTTTAAGAATAATAAAAAACTAAGTTTATGTAGTGATAAACAATAATGCTGATATATACAAATACAATTTGAAATACTTCATAGTGAAAGAGGTATCTTACTCTGAATTAGGTAGTATGGTCACAAACGTACTAGAAAAAAGCAAGGAAATGGTTAGCCCTTAGTCCAACAAAAACATCCTTAAAATTTAAATTTACTGCTATGAAATGTTTTCTTATTATACCTAAAGTTCGTAGGGTAACTTATAACACCTCTAAAATTTGTTCTATTCTATAACATTGTGATTCTAAATATTTAAAGTTTAGTTGAATTTTAACTACAAATGGTATAGTGAAATTATTATTTGATTATTTACATACAAAATTAAGCATGTCCAAAATTAATCATTAATGAAATAAGTACATTGTATAAACATATTTTTAATCTGAAAATTTATACATGGATTTAATTTAAATAATGTGTACTTTATTCCGAACCAAACTAATTTCTTTTAAATATCTATTATAATACTTACACAGTGGCCAAATATTTTATTTAAAAATCCACAATATGATATGAAGAAATTAATTTTTAGATAAAACTTCAATAAAACAAAATGGTAGTACAACAGGTGTTTTAAGATTATCATCCCTTCATACAGGGTCTCAAGGGAGTTGACTGAAATTATGTTTTTGTTTCTCACCTCCTTCTATATGTAGGAGGAAAATATAAATCTCACATTACCCATCCAGGCTTCTGCCTAACTTTCACATAACTCTATCAAGACAACTCTGGTAATAAATGTCTGATAACCTGAATGGAGGGAAATGTTGCAGGACCCTGTCCTACGTGGGGTAGACGCACTACTTTATCAGAATACTTTTTCATAACTCAGACAGTTTTAGTTTAACTTTACTAAAGCAGTCTATAAAAGTTGACATGCAAAAGAAAATTGATCTGCTATCTCTGCTAACTGATTCACTAATAGTGCCAAAGCCCCAATATTTATTTGATTTTGCCTTCCATATTTCTTGTCACTCTTTAATGATTTATTGTTACATTAGCCTGTAGTTAATAGTGTCATTTACATGCTACCAGTAAAATATTTTCTAGATTCGTCTGTCCCATATGAAAACATAATTGAAAGCATGGGCTCAAAGTCTGGTAACTTGTGTTTGAATTCTTGCTCTTAAATTTCTTGTAACCTTCCCTAATGAAGGGAAGCTATAATGAAGCTATAGCTTCATGGGTACATTTATTTAATTAATATCTATTCAGTGTCTCTTATGCCACAGTGATGTTTTTAGGGGATACAACAATGAACAATGTTTTTGACCTCATGAACTTAGAGTTGATCCTTAACACAGATTTGAAGAGAGTGGGTTCACTATCCCTCATACATAGATTTTCTTCTGCCTCTTTCAGTCCTGAGACACTAAGACCAAATCCTCATTTTCCCCCTCCTCCTCAGACATAATATGAAGATGATGAGGATAAAGATATTTATCATGACCCATTTTTACTAAATAAATAGTAAATATATTTTCTCTTCCTCATGATTTTCTTAATACCATTTTCTTTTTTAATTCATTATTAACTCTTTATTTCAACTTTTATTTTAGAATCAAGTCATACATGTGCAGGTTTATTACAAAGGTATGTTGCATGATGCTGAAGTTTGGAATACAAATAAATTCATCACCCAGGTAGCAAGCATAATACTCAATAGGTAGTTTTTTTCAACCCTAGCTCTCTTTCCCCACTTCTTATATTCTCCAATATCTACTGTTTCCATTTTTATGACCATGTGTACTCAGTATTTAGCTCCCACTTCTAAGTGAAAAGATGCAGTATTTTGTTTTCTGCTTCTGCATTAGTTTACTTAGGCTGATGCTTTCCAGGTATATCCATGTTGCTACAAAGAGCATGCTTTTATTTATTTTTATGGCTGTATATATACTACATTTTCTTTATCCAATCCACTGGTGATGGGTACCTATGCTGACTCCATGCCTCTGCTATTGTGAATAGTGCTGCAAAATCAATCTACAAAAGTCAGTAGCATTTATACAAACCAATAATGTTCAAGCTAGGAACCATCAAGAAAACAACCTCATTTACAATAGCTACAAAAGAATAAATATCTAGGAATGGAGATAACCAAGAATGTGCAAGATGTTTACAACGGGAGTTGCAAAACACTATTGAAAGAAATCTGAGATGACACAAATGAATGAAAAAACATTCCATGCTCAGGGACTGAAAGAATTAACATCAATCAAATAGTCATACTTCCCAAAGCAATTTAGAGAGTTAGTGCTATTCCTATCAAACTACCAATGCCATTTTCCACAAAATTAGAAAGAAAAAAACTTTTCTAAAATTCACATTGAACCAAAAAAGAGCCTAAACAGCCAAAGCAATCCTAAACAAAAAGAAGAAAACCAGAAACATCACATTACCTAACTTCAAACAATACTGCACAACTACTGCACTAAAACAGCATGGTACTGGTACAAAAGCAGACACATAAACCAATGAAACAGAATAGAGAAACCCAGAAATGAATAATGTTTTTTTCTCTAGCTTACTTTATTATAAGACTATAGCATATAATACATATAACACAATATATGTGTTAACTGACTTTTTATGTTATTGGTAAGGCTTCTGGTCTACTGCAGGTTATTATTAGTTAAGCTTTTGGGAAGTCAAAAGTTTCACGCACATTTTTGACTGTATGTGGTGTCAGAGCCCCTAACCCTCATGTTGTTCAAGCGTCAACTATATATTCCAGTAAATAAAAAGGCAATCAACAAGCAGTTAGTTGATATTATAACAGCTAGTGGCTTTGTTTCCATTTGAAAGAAAGTATAGTAAAATGACGGAGAAGAGTCTGAAGTTGTTGTAAATTGTATGAACCCTTCTAACATAGAATCAAAGTCAAATATTTTTATATCTCTCCTTTCCTCATGTTTCCTAACTCAGATGGAAAGGGATTTTTGCATCCTGGTTTTTTCACTTTCAAATGAGAAAATAATCTATATGCTAAGACTCAACATCAGTTCATTCACTTGGTCTGTTACAGTGTAGATTTCTGTACTGTGCTCTGTCTGAATTTAGTCCAGCTTAGGTGAGCTCTGATACTATTGCTCTAAGTTTTAGAGTTTGTTGAAAGAAAAAGTTTACCTGTAATTAGTGATCTTTTAAAAATATCTACTATCTATCAATTGCTGAAAGATTCTGTTTTTTTGCTAGCATTCTTTCTAAATGGCTTCTTCTCAGGTTTGAAATGGGTATTAACTAAACTGATAATGATTCTTAGTATATAGATTATTTTCTCATTTGAAAGTGAAAAAAACAAGAAGCAAAAAAGAATAACATTTAATGAATGTTAGAACTCAAATTTGATTCACAATTTGTGTAAATCCAAAGCTTATCACTACTTCACTACATAATCCTACAGAGTCATTCTTCTTAGAGTCCACTAAATAGGTTTTTAAAAATTGCTTATATACATTGTTGTCTTTTTAATAATCATAGTTCACATTTCTAATATGTTTGTGTGAAGGTTGTTGTAAAATTAATAATATCCAGGCATAGGTGACTTTTCAAAAGCAATATTTTGAACTCTGTTTTTATATAGGTGTGCTTCAGTGGTTTTTATATAAACACTTAAGTGTAGTGATATTTTTCCAAATGTTTGAAAAACATCTGAAAGCTCCAAGTCAACCAGTACTTCAATAAACTATCACATGTAGCATTCACTAAGTCAACAAGTCTCAGTTATGGATCTCACTTTGACATCACCTATCCTTCTACTTTATTCCTTTAAAACATGTTTTCCTTTACATTTGTCTTTTTCATGAGAGTAAAGGAATTGCATTTTAAAAGTGTGTGTACATATATATATTTAACACAAAAAATGCTTGGTTGTCAAAACATCTTTTAAAAATGATTTTGTTTTCTCAGTGAGATTTAACTGAAGAGAAATAAAGAGGAGAAGAATATTTATTTGTCTGCTAAAAGGATAGAGAACACTTGCATAGGGCCCTTTGAAATAATTTGTTTAACTTGGGTAAAAACACTGCATTCAATCATTCAGCATTCTCTATGATCTCCATTAGCCGGTTTACTAAGAGCATTGTAACTATCTCCATTCAGCAACATATTGTAAAAAGTCTGGGAAGAATGAGTTAAAGAAAAATTCATACAAATAAATGGAAACTTTTTAATGTTATAAACTGAATTTAAAAAAGGGATTATTTTATATTTTCAAATTAAATTGGCACAAATAAGAAATAAATTCTAAATAATTATTTCAAGGATTAAGAAAACTTTCTGCTCAGATGAAGCAGAAAGAGAGTGGAACCACTGAGAGAGCTTCCTAGTTCATTTTTCCCTGAATTGGACATGAGATTGCTGGCCAAGAATAAAAGAAAAATCTGTAAGTGAGGCTGTAGGGTTATTACCTCACAGGCCAAGATATACATTTAAGCTCTGAAACACCTCAATTTCATCAGCCCCAGAGGCTTGTATAGTTTACTTGACATTCTTCAGGGAGGAATGCCTCATAGACCATGGATTCTTGGTTTATTTACTATAAGTAATGCTTAGCCAGGGATAGAGTGACAGGGGCATTTTGTAGATAAATGTCTTCCTACTAAGAAATATCACTAGTATGTTTACCTAGAGGACCATTTGGCAAGGGGATTGGAGCAGTTCCTATCTCTTTTTTTTTTCCCCAAGACATCCTCCCAGTAAATCAGTGTGTAGCTGACAAGCTAGTCACTTTAATTGTCTCCATTCCATGTATAATGAAAGAGAAAGATGACTATCATTATTGATCCCACATTTTTAAAACAATATTCAAAGTTTTCTTTCTTTGGTGTTTGTTTATTGACTGAGTAGCTAAGGTACTGGGAAAAAAACATGAAACTATTATCGTAAAACATTAGACTCTAGGAAGCATAGTACTATGGTCCTTAAGCAAAGAGAAACACATGGTACGAGTTTTATGATCATCCCAGGTACCTTCCTGGAGGTATATCAGGACAATAACTAAAAGAGAGGGATACCAAGAAGAGCACAATGGTCTGTTTGGGTTCAGAAGATAAATTAAATTCCATGAGTCTTATGGTTAAGTCTTTAATCTATTTGGAGTTGTTTAGTATATAGTGTGAGATAAGGTCCAATGTTATTCTTCTGAATGGGAATATCCATTGGTACCAACATGAACTATACAGGAGACTGCCCTTTCCCCATGTAAAAAATAATGTTTGAGATCTCTATTCTATGCTCTTTTATTTCTATTTCTATCTATTCTATCTCTGTTTTACTCTATTTTATCTGGGATTGTGTTCTGTTAGTCTGCATGTCTGGTTGTATACTGATTCCGTGTTGTTTTGACTACAAGAACTTTGTAGTATTCTCTGAAATTGGGTAGTGTGATGTCTTCAGCTTTATACCTTTTGCTTCAGATTGCTTTGGTTATTCAAGTATTTTTGTGTTTCTATATAAATTTTAGAATTACTTTTACCAGTTTCTGTGAAAATTATTAGTTACATAATATAGGGCTTACATAAGATCTAACACTGTAAAACTACTAAAAGAAAACTAGGAGAAAAACTTCATGAATTCATCTGGGAAATTAATGTTTTAAATATGACTTTGTGAGGGCCAAGGCTCTTGGATCCCTAAAGGTTTATTGAAAAATATTGATATGAGAAAATTGATTAGAAGAAGAAAAGGTATATAAATTTAATTAATGTGTACATACAGGAACAATCTTTTTAATGAGTTATGGAAATTTATATACAGTTTTGAGGTTACAGAAAGAATGTGGGCTTGAATGCTAGTAAACACGTTATGGGAGAAGGTAGAAGAAAATTTTTATTGAGGGACAATAAATGGTTACTATGGAGAATGAATGGATCTAATGGCTCTGAAAACAGAAATTAGCTTGTAAATATTTTTCTTTAGAGTTTAAATTATCCTTGGAGATACTCATTATATTTGTAAAAGAGTCTAGGTGTGAGGGTCACATATTTGTCTTCTTCCCCTCCTGCCCACGAAGAAAAAAACAATTTTTCTCTTTGGTACATCTGGATCTTAGACAGATAAAGGAATTTTAACTTCTATGGGAGAAAAGATGCTGGGGATGTCAAAGACATCTTGAAGTATTTTTAGTGCAGTATGCTAAGGTACCAAATTTGGGGGTGTTGAATTCTGAACTGCAGTAACCTCAAAATACAGGCAACAAAGAACAGGAAGACAAATAGGTTTATATGAAACCCCAAATCCTACACAGTAAATAATTCTGTTTGTATCTAGGTTGGTAGAAAAAGAGATAACCAGTGGAAAAAGAAAATATTTGCAAACCATACATTTGATAAGAAATTAAAATCCAAAATATATAAGGAACTTAAGCAACTCAATAGCAAGAAAACATTTAATTGAAAAATTGACCAAGAACTTGAATAAGTATTTCTCAAAAGAAAACATACAAATGACCTAGAAGTATATGAAAAACTGCTGAATTTCACTAATCATCAGGAAAATGCAAATTAAAACCACACATCACATCACACTTGTTAGAATGGTTATCAAATAGATAAATGATAACAAAAGTTGGCAAGGATGTGTAGAAAAGAGAACACTTGTACATTCTTGATGAGAATGGAAATTATTACAGTCTTTATAGGAAACAGTGGGTTCCTTAAAATATCAAAAATAGAGCAACTATTTCATTAAAAAATCACACTTCTGTCTATATAATAAAAAAATGAAATCAGTATGTCAAAGAGATATTTGTAATCCTAGAACTGAGATGACAAACATGGACTCTTATTACTACAATTATTCATCCTACACACTGGGAGACACTTCAGTCAATCAAGATCTGCTTTTTTTTTTTTTTTTTTTTTTTTTTTCAGCAGACTACCTTACACAGCCAATAGCTGTTGACTAGACTTGTCAGCTCACAAGTTGAAATTTTATTATTATTGCTAATATTTATTTATTTATTCATTTTTGAGATGGAGTCTCATTCTGTGGCCAACTGGGATGTGTTACTTAGCTAACGTGTAGGAACAAAATACAGCCTCACACAGATATTTAGTGGGAATAAAGGAATATTTTAATAGCATTTGAAGATACTTAATAAGTGCTTTTTGATGTTAAACCTAAATTGGCTAGTGTTATCTTATTGAAACTTAGTTGTAATGTATAATCTATAGGATAGCAATAAAATATTCCACTTTGTTACATTAAAATAGATTTGTTTGTCTTACATTTTGAGTAATTATTTTACCCATGCATGCTTTTGCACCATCATGCTTCGGTCACTTCAAAATATTGTTTTACTGAATTATGTAATTCTTCTAAAAATTGACATAGATTTTTCAACAATATCCAATAACTACAGTAGTTAATATCAACCCAATGTTATCAAAAGAGTCATTATTAGTAAACTATTAAGCTCATAATGATAACAGCTTTTAAATTTCATATTTTTATTTGAAAGATAAAATTTTATCATTGAAAAAACATTTTGCATTTTTTCACTTCATTTTCAATAAAGTATCTACTAAATGTTAGATAGCTATATTTTGTCTTTCAGTCATTCTTTACATTTAAAAAGGTATCCTATTTTAAAAACTTGACTAGTTTAAATCACTGCAATTGCATACGTCTCCTGAAGACAATCATCAGACTTCAGAGTGCTACAGAAATGCTTTCTGTATAATATCTCCGATTTTGTCATGAGAATATTAAAACTACATGTATCTAAGTGTTATAATTTAATAAAAGTAAAATGTTTTATCGCTTGACTAATGGCTTTCTTAAGTAAAACGTAATAGTCTGACAAGTATATTAGTGAACAATTACTACTAGTACAGATTGGTGTGACTGTCCTGATTTTTGCTAAGGCTGTGGTGGTTTATCTAATATTGTTTTACACCATAAGAGAAACTGTCAACAGAGTAAAAAGGTGACAAACATCTTCATATTATTTTTAAAATAGTTTTAATCTTTAGGACACCAAAAAAGGGTATCAGGGATCCTCAGGGTTTATATAGCCTACTTTGAAAACTGCAGCAATAAATTATGAGAGATATCTGAAAGGATTATTATGTGGTCCTCAAATTAGAACTCCTGTTGTCTTCCTAGTGTATAGACACTTTGTGGTATTCTCTGTTTGAAATAGAGAAAAAAATTGCTAAAACTATAGCTGAAAACCAAGTTTTGATTCGCTCAAATAAATAAAGCACATTCTGAAATACATCTGCAATTAATGTCACCACTCTTAATCATTTTCCAAGTCTCACGTAACTTCTGCCTAAATTAAACAAGTAAAATGGCATGCATAAAAACTCCTTTAATCTACATTTTCCAAATATTTGGTAGTAGGCCTAATCTCAGTGAATCTACAAGGATGTGGTATATCTTTTGGTTTATAATTTTAATATTTAGGAAAAAATCTAAGGCTCTCCTTTTGACTTTTTCTTCAATTTCAGTCCTGAATGCACAGATTCTTTTGTCAATGTTAGCATTCTGTTCCAAGCGTGCATTCAGAACAGGCGGAAGGCGCTTTTCTGTTAATAATATTAAATGAGATATTAGCATGCTTCCCATCTACTTAAGTTCCAAACAATGTCATGAACAATAGATACCTCTAAAGATTTTTGTCAGTCAAATTATAGGATTATTTATTTGATGTTGTTGCCTACTATGGTGACCACACTCACTTTGTCGTTTGTGGCTAAGTGTTGCCACCACTCCAGAATCCGATCATCTCCATAACACCCAGAAAGCCATTTCAATAGCAGAATCTCCTGACTTCATTCTTAATGGACATAGGATATCTATTAGTGTATCTTTCCAAGGGTGTCAGAGTTTCCTTCATTGATATCATTCCCAGTGGCTTGGTAAAGGGACAATGGCCATGGTTAGGAAAGTCCAGATATGCAATCCAAGGAATATGTTCTATAGCCAGGGCAGAGTTGTCATAATTCCTGACCATATGCAGGTGAGGAATATCCTCAGAGAAAGGCGCTGAGACAGAAGAGATCTCTGAAGATTTCTTGGTATGGAGCCTTCTCTCCTTATAACATGAGAAAGAAAAAACAACTAACTTGTTTGATCTTTGTCTCCCTAGTGTATAGACACTTCATGGTATTCTCTGTGGTATTCTCTCTTATCTCCTTATAACACGAGGAAGAAAGAAACTAGCTTGTTTGAGCTTTTGTATTTTTGTTTGTTTGTTTTTACTTTAGGTTCTGGGGTACATGTGTAGGTCGTGAAGGGTTGTTGCATAGGTGCATACATAACCAGGTCGTTTGCTGCCTCTATTCGCCCTTCATCTAGCATTTCTCCCCATCTTTCTTATTTTGATGTATTTGGGGGTATAAAGTTTAAGACTCAGCCCTAATTCGGTATAATCGAAGGATACTGATAAACTTTGAATACTCTTTGGCCTCAATAAATATTTATAGTTTCTATGATTCATGCTTACTCTTTAAGTTCATTATCTTAGGTTTTTGAACATTGTAAATTATGATTCTCATAGAACAAAGCCCTACTCAGTGGCTTCTAGCTATTTAATCCTATTTTGAAATGACCAATATCCTAGCCATCCCAGTGCTCTAAATAATTGAAATAAATTGTGGCACGATTGATTTGCCCTTAGCAAAATTTATAAAGGCTACCATTGATCACTAAGACAGCCAAAATCATCTGCCTAGTTATGATACAACATGTTTTGGTGGTTGCTTGAAGATAATGGTCTCAGGCTAAATCAATTTCAAGTGCAGACATAAAAATTATTGGCACTTTGAAAATTCATGCCATATTGCCATTTCTTTTGCATCCTTTCCTAAAAGTTTTAAAACTTTTCTAAATAAAATATGTTTTTTTGTAACATGGTACATATAGTTTATGATCAATAACCTATTGTTCTGTTGAAATGTATATGTATATAACATTTTTTCCTTTTACTCCCATATTCATGATTCTGCTTATATTACCTATTCATTTATTCACCTAGAAAATATGTATTATATTACTGCATTCAGCCTGACATTTCATGAGGCTCTTGGAGATATTATATTTAATAAGATACATATTAGAAATGCTATATTCAAACTTGAGTTACTAGCTAAAACCATCTCTGGTGCTAGAAGTCACAACTTTCTCTCCACCAGTTCCTTAAAGTTAATTTCATGGTATAATAAGAAACAATAAGCTGCAGTGATAACAATAGGTTTTGGAGGAAAAATCAAAAACAAAAGCAAACAATTAAAAAAACTTAGGTTAATATGATACCTACTATGGAAAAGCATTGATTGAAACTGGAACTATTATTTAAACTTTGTAATATTTGGTTTCCTATTGGTCAAATAAGGATGATGACACTTAGATTATACGGTTGTTCTAGGGATTTTAACTATACTTCTAATTCTCTACTACCTTTGTAACTACTATTTTGTTGTAAATTCTCACCACATATTTTGGCAGGAATATTATCTTCTACTCGTCCAAAGACAGGCACATCAGAATTTGGGTACATAAAGTAACAAAGTTCATATTATCTTTACCTACTTTTCTTCTTACTATTTTTTTTTTTTCCCATAGGTGGGCATTAACCAGGGTTAGTTTACATGGCTATGGTGTAATACTTTCTCTGTCTTCAAGTCTATACAAATGCAACCTGTGCACTATACATAGCTGATTATTTACTTATTTATGACATTCTAAAATGCTTTTTCTTATTCAGTTTTGCTATCTTTTCAAAAGACTCCACAACATTCCAAATAAAAGAACATATTTGTTACTTCTGTAGTATTCTCTTGAAATGGTTTGGCTCTGTGTCCCCACCCAAGTCTCATCTCAAATTGTAATCCCCTCATGTGGAGGGAAGGACCTGTAATCCTCATGTGTCAAGAGAGGGAGGTGATTGGATCATGAGGGTGATTTCCCCCATGCTGCTTATGATACTGAGTGTATTCTCACAAGATATGATGGTTTCATAAATGGTTCTTTTTCCTGTGATGACACACACTCTCTCTCACATGCTGCCATGTAAGACGAGCCTGCTTCTGCTTCCCCCACGATTGTAAGTTTCCTGAGGCTTTCCCAGCCAAGTGGAACTGTGAGTCAATTAAATCTCTTTCCTTTATAAATTATCTGGTCTTAGGTATTTATGTATAGCAGTGTGAAAACAGACTAATATGCTCTATATGAAAAGCAAAGTGATTTTCTCTATATAGTATTTGCTCAAAATTATCTTGCAATTTATTTTGGCAGGTATAATCTCTTGAAAGTAATTGAGTTGCAAGAAAAATAATACCCCTGTACTTTTCCACATTATTTTTGTTATGATATATTGAGGGGTGTGTTTAATTCTTCTCTTTAAAGAATACAGATCCTTTTTGAAAACTGAATAAAGTTATGCTTTTAAGCAATGGTAGTTGCTCTTATTTATTAAAAGGCAAAATATCTGTAAATTTTGATAATTTATGTAAATCATACATTCCTTGTGACATTTCAAAAATAATAGATATTTTAATGTCTTAAAGTATTGATATACTAAAATTGAGAATGCCTGCAACATGTAAAACATTTTCGGTAATTTTATTTCTCCTTTTTGTTTATTTGAAAGTTCTATTTAAATAATATATTTTAGTGCAAAATATGAACACATATTTTTTTCACATATCATTTTTTTTTCAGAGCTCCGTTGTATTGACTTAATTGATATAATTAGCAGTGCTCTTTTCTGTAAGAGAAGCTCCTATTGACAGTAAGGCTAATATGAGAGATGCAAAATCAAACCAAGAAAATAAAATGTATTTTTCACAATCCATTAAATTAACAAGAGGTCAAGCAGATCCATTGTCTTGTAAACTTTAAAACTTCATTTACTTTTATCATATAAAACTTAAATGTATCAGTTATAATATTTAGGATATTAATGATTCAAAATTCTTGTGGATTTTTACTCTCAAATTCTCTATAATCTTTCTCAATGTATTGTAAAAACTTTATTGAACATAATTAATATTCTGTTTAGAATACAGAGGACCTATTAACCTTGTTAAGCCAGGCATGATAGAACAATGCACAATTATATTTGAAGTTATATCTGAGTAAAAATCCAAAATAATTTTTAACAAAATAGCTAGTGAATAATATGAATCAGTAGCTCATTATAAATGGTCAACTTTCTCAGCAAATAATATATTTTTTGAAAGCCTGCTTAGTGCAAAGTTGCATTTTAGATTGCAAAGTTGTTTCTACTAAAATGAAATAGAGCATATCTATAATGTTAAGAGGCTTACAATCAAGAGGTACATTCAAACAAAAATGAACCAATGTGGTTATGCAAATATACGTGTTATGTTAGAAGATTAATTGTTGAGGAAACAATATTTGTGTCTATATTTTTACTGTGAGAGTCAGAGTACAAATAAGATAATTTTAACCTGGGTTTCCAAAATTAAAGAAGGCTTTCACAAGTAGAAGAGATAAAGCATATGTTTTCTAACAGTAAAAATAGCAAAGGAGAAAGTTGTAGAGCTAGAATAATGAGTGCTGTGTTGAAAGAACAAAATCAGGTGACTGTGGCATAGGCTATGAAATGGGAAAATTATGAGAATGGAAGATGGCTATAGCAAAATTATGAGATTGTGGATGTGAAGATAAGAGAATACAAATTTTATTTGAGGAGGTTTTGAAGGTTTTTTTTAAAGGGGATAATATAATCCCAGTTAATCGTAAGAAGTTTGCATTACTGATTGCAGTGATGAGCTCCTGAAGACAAGGTAAGAGAAGTCAAGAAACTAAGCCAGAAAAGTGATGTGGAATTGAAGAAATTTTTTTTTTGAAAGTAACTAAAAAAAAAAAAAATGACCCGTATAGTTGTTAACGTAGTAAAAGACTTTTTTTGTTCCACTTTATTGTTTTTCTTTTCAACTTTATTTTAGGTTCAGGGATACATATGCAGGTTTGTTACACAGATACATTGCATGTCACTGAGGTTTGGTTTATGAATGATTCCATCACCTGGGTAGTGAGCACAGTGCCCAATAGGTAGCTTTTCAACCCTTGCCCTCTTCCCACCCTCTCCCATCTAGTAGTCCAGAGTGTCTATTGTTCCCATTGTTACGACCATGTAGCTCCCACTTACAAGTGAGAATATATGATATTTGGCCTTCTATATTTGTGTTAATTTACTTAGGATAATAGCCTCCAGCTTTATCTATCTTGCTGCAAAGAATATGATTTTGCATGGCTGTATGGTCATGGTATTCCATGGTGTATGTGTACCACAGTTTCTTCATCCACTTCACTGTCAGTGGGCATCTAGGTTGATTCCACATCTTTGCTATTACAAATAGTGCTGCAATGAACATATGAGTGCAGGCATCTTTTTTTGTACAATGATTTACTTTCTTTTGGGTATATAACCAGTAGTGGGATTGCTGCCTTGAATGGTAGTTTTATTTTAAATTATTTGAGAAATATCTAAACTGGTTTCCACAGTGGCTGATTAGTTTACATTCCCAACAACAGTGTATAAGCATTCCCTTTACTCTGCAATCTTGCCAACATCTGCTATTCTCTGGCTTTTTAAAAATAGCCATTTTGACTGTTGTGACATGCTATCTCCTTGTGGTTATAATTTGCATTTCTCTAATGATCAGTGGTGTTGAACATTCTTTTTTTTCATATATTTCTTGGCTGCATGTATGTCTTCTTTTGAGCAGTGTTTATTCATGTCCTTTATTCGTTTTAAAATGGGGTTAGTTTTTGCTTGCTGGATTGTTTAACTTACAGATTCTGCATATTAAACCTTTTTCAATGTATAGTTTGCAAATACTGTCTCTCATTCTATAGATTACTTACTTCATTGATAGTTTCTTTTGGTGTGCAGAAGCTCTTTAGTTTAATTAGATTTCATTTATCAATTTTTGTTTCTGTTGAAATTGTTTTTGGGGATTTAGTCATAAACTCTTTGCCAAGGCTGACGCCCGCAATGGTATTTTTAAGGCTTTCTTTTACAGTTTAGGTCTGAAATTTACATCTTTAACCCATCTTGAGTAAATTTTTGTACATGGTGTAATGTAGGAGTCTAGCTTCAATTTTCTGCATATAGAAAACTAGTTATCTTAGCTCTATTTATTGAATACAGAATCATTTGCCAGTATGTGTTGAAGATCAAATTGTCATAGGTGTGTAGCTTTTTTTCTGGATTCTGTGTTTTATTCCATCGGTATGTGTCTGTTTTTGTATCAATACCAGGCTGTTTAGGTACTGTACCCTTGTAGTATACTTTGAAGTTAGACAATGAGACACCTCTAGCTTTGTTCTTTTGCTTAGCATTGCTTTGGCTATTTAAACTCTTTTTTTATTGGCATATGGATTTTAGAATTGCTTATTTTCTAATTTAGGGGAAAATGATGTTGGTAGTTTGAAATGAATAGCATTAAATCTGTAGATTTCTTTGGACTATTTGGCCATATTAATGACATTAATTCTTCCAGTCAATGAACATGGAATCATTTTCTATTCATATGTTTCATATGTGATTTCCTTCAGCAGTGTTTTGTAATTCTCCTCATAGAGATAGTTCACCTCCTTGATTAGCTGTATTCCAAGGTGTGTGTGTGTGTGTGTGTGGCTATTGAATTAGGTTACCGCAAAATTGCAGTTATTGTATTAGGTTAGTGGAAAAATTACTTTCAATGACAAAAACCGCATTTACTTTTGCACCAAACTAATAAATGTGATTGCATTCTTGACATGACTCTTAGCTTGAATGTTATTGGTGTATAATAATGCTACTGATTTTTGTACATTGATTTTGTACCCTGAAACTTTACTGTAGTCCTTTACCAGCTCTAGGAGCCTTTTGACAGAGAGTTCAGGCTTTTCTAGGAATCGAATCATACCTAGAAAATCAGTGAAGAGGTGTAATTTAACTTCTTTTCCTACTTAAGTGCCTTTTATTTATTTCTCTTGCCTGAGCTCTGTGACTAGGACTTCTAGCACAATGTTGAGTGGGAGTGGTGAGAGTAGGCATCCTTATTTTGCTTCAGTTCTTAAGGGAAAGGATTCCAGTTGATGCCCATTTTGTATAACGTTGACTGTGGATTTGAAATATATGTCTGTTTTGTTATTTTGAGGTATGTTCCTTTGATGCCTACTTTTCTAAGGCTTTTTATCTTGAAGGAATGCTTCAAGATAAAAGATATGGATTTTATCAAGAGACTTTTCTTCATCTATTGAGATGATTATATGGTTTTTGTTTTTAATTCTGTTTATGTAGTGAAACCTTTGTTAGATTTTGGTATCAGAATGTTACTGGCTTTTTAGAATGATTCAGAGCTTCCGCCATCTCTGTTTTTTGGAATAGCTTCAGTAGGGTTGGTACCAGATGTTGTTTATATATCTGATATAATTCAGCTATGAATCCTTCTGGTCCCAGACTCTTTTTCGGTAGTTTTTTTTTTATTCAATTTAAACTCAATATTGGTCTATCCAGAGCTTTTATTTCTTCCTGACTCAGTCTTTGGAGGTGGTGCATTTCCAGGAATTTACTAATTTTCTCCAGATTTTCTAGTTTGTGTGCATAGAGATGTTCCTAGCAGTCTCAGAATCTTTAGTATTCCCTTTGGATCAGTTGTAGTGACACCTTTGTTGTTTCTGACTGTGCTCATTTGGATCTTCTCTCTCTTTTTTAATTTGTTAATCTAAATATGGTCTACCAATCCTCCTGTTTCTTTCAAAGAAACAGCTTTTGATTATGTTGATCCTTTGTATGGATTTTTGTGTCTTAATATCATTCAGTTCTTCTCTGACTTTGATTATTTCCTTCCTTCTGCTAGTGATACCTTTTGGCTGTGTCCTCCATCCATATCTTGTCTTGAATTCCCACGTGTTGTGGGAGTGACCTGGTGGGAGGTAATTGAATAATGGTGGCAAGGTCTTTCCTGTGCTGTTCTTGTGATAGTGAATAACTTTCACAGGACCTAATTTATAAGAAGGAGCTTCCCTGTACAAGCTCTATTTTTGCCTGCCACCATCCATGTAAGACGTGAATTGCTCCTTGCCTTCTGCCATGATTGTAAGCCCTCCCTAGCCATGTGGAATTGTGAGTCCATCAAACCTCTTTTTCATCCCAGTCTCATATGTCTTTATCAGTAGCATGAAAAGAGACTAATATATCTAGTTTTTGGGTTAGGTTGTTCTTGTTTTTTTGAATTCCTCTGGTGCAATATTAGATTGTTAATTTAAGTCTTTATAATGTCTTATTGTAGATACTTAGCATTATAAATTTTCCTGTTAACACTGATTTAGCTGTATCCCAGGTATTTTAGTATGTTGTGTCTCTGTTTTCATTTATTTCAAAGATTTTTTAACTTTCTGCCTTAATTTTATTGTTTACCCATAAATCATTCAGGAGAAAGTTTGTTAATTTCCATGTAATTGTGTGGTTTACAGGGAGCTTCTTGGTATTGATTTCTATTTTTTTTCCACTGTGTACTAAGACTATGGTTAGTATGATTTTGATAATTATGAAATTATTTAGATTTGCTTTATGGCCAAGCATGTGGTTGAACTTACATATGTTCCATTTGCATATGAGAGAAACATATATTCTGTGGTTGATGGATGGAAAGTACTGTAGGAATCTATTAGGTCCAGTTGGTCAAGTGCCAAATTTAACTCCAGGAGTTCGTTTTTAGTTTTCTGCCTCAGTAATGTGGCTAACACTGTCAGTGGAGTGTTAAAGTCCCTCGTTCTTATCATACATCTGCCTAAGTCTTTTTGTAGGTCTAGAAGTATATGCAATATGAACCTTGGTGCTTCAATGTTAGACACATATATGCTTAGGATAGTTAAGTCATTTTGTTGGATTTAGCCATTTACCATTATGTAGTGCCCTTCTTTGTCTTTTTCTAATGTTGATTATTTCAGTCTATTTTATTTGATATAAGAATAGTGATCCCTCCTTTTTTGTTTTCTGTTTGCATGACAGATCTTTCTCTAATCCTTTACCGTGAGTCTGTGGTTGTCACTACGTGTGAGGTGGGTCTCTTGAAGACAGCAGACATATAGTTATTGTTGTTTTTTATGCAATTTGCCACTCTGTTCCTGTTAAGTGGGGTGTTAAGATCATTTACATTCAATGTTAATATTGATATGTGAGGTTCTGTCCTATCATGAATTTGTTAGCTGGTTGTTTTGCAGTTCCTCTTCTGTAGTTGCTTTAAAGGGTCTGTGGGCGATGTACTTGGGCATGGTTTTGTGGTATTCTTCTTTCATCTCCACGTTTAGGATTCTCTTAAGGATCTCTTGTATGGCTTGTCTAGTGGTAATAAATTTCCATCACAATTCCTTATGTAAAAATGTTTTTATTTTTCCTTTCCTTATGAAGCTTAGTTTGGTGGGGTATAAAATTCTTGGTTAGAGCTTCTTTAAGAATGCTAAACATAGGCCCACAGTCTCTTCTGGATTGAAGGGTTTATTCTGAGAAGTACACTGTTAGCCCTAGGGAGTTTCCAATCTGAGCTTTTAAGATTTTTTCTTTAGTCTTGACCTTAAACAGTTTAGTGATGATATGGCTTGGTAATATTCATTTTGTATTGTATCTTGCAGGTGTTTCTGAATTTCTTGTATCTGAATGTCTACATATCTGGAAAGATTAAGAAAATTTTCTTGAACTATTCCTTCAAATATGTTTTCCAGATTGTTTACATTTTTCCTTCTCCCTAAAGAATGCTAATATTTCATAAGTTTGATTGCTTTATATAATCCCATATTTCTCACGCTTTGTTCCTTTTTGTAATTCTTCATTAAAATTTTTGTCTGAATGGCGTAGTTCAACAGATTGTCATTAAGTTCTGAAATTTATTTTCTGCTTGGTCTAATCTATTGACAAAGCTTTTAATTGTGTTTTGAAATTCTGTAAGTTTTTCAGTTCCAGTAGCTCTGATTGATTTCTTTGTAAAATGTATACCTCTTCCTTTATTTCTTGGCTTGCTTTACAGGTTTCTTTATGTTAATTTTCAACCTTCTCTTGGAGCTCATTGAATTCTGTTATCCATGCTTTGAATTTTCCATCTGTTATCTCTGTACCTACATTTTGACTTTGCACCATTGCCCGAGAGTTAGAGTGAGGCTTCAGTTGTCACACATTCTGAATTTTTATGGTGGCAGAAATCTTATACTGTTTCCTTCTCATCTGGAGAGGATTGCATTGGCTAGATGTTGCTTCTAAAGTCCTGTGCACTTCTAGCAGCAGGTTTTGTATTGGGCTGTGTGGTTCAACCTACAGGCCAGTAGGTGATATTTGCAAGTAAGAGCCAACTGCTACGTAAGCAAGTAGGTATGAACTTGATCATTGTTTACTGTGAGGTAATTTCTGTAGTTTCAGGTGAAATTCTGAATACTGGGGTGTCTGATATTCTGGGCTTCCTGTACTGTGGCAGGACACTGCCAGGCAGAGCTGGAGCCCCTCACTTGGCCATGAATATACCAATGGTGAGTGTAGGCACCTGTCACGATGAGGGTGGCTGGGTGAAGCGCCTGGTGAAGTGCATTGAAGAGGCTGCTCCAGCTCCCTGTCCTAGACAGGCAGGGATGAAATCTGTTTCCCTACCACATCCCTGTTCCAGGTCCCTTGACTCCTAGTTCATATGCATACTATAGTCTATCTCTGGGCTACAATATGATTGAAACCAACAGGAAATGCCTGTTTTGTAACTCTCCATGGCAGTGATTTCATGGCACAATGTCATCACTCAACCCAATATAGATACGTTTAGAGCTTGTCTGTTCTTCCATGTGGCAGGATCACTACCTCTTGTAAAGGAAAGGAGGTCCCCATCTTTGCACTCATGTGAGCATGCAATTGAGTGTTGGTTGTTGCGGTGTCAGCTGAGTGGGTTGGACCAACCTCAGGCCCTGACGGAACAAATCAGTCACCAGAAGAGTCTGAATGGGGTAGGTAGTTCCTCAGTCCCCAGCCTTCCAAGTGGCCTGCTGAATAGTGTGTATGAGTCCTGAGGGGGCTGGGCCTGGGTCGGGTTAGTGCAGAGTTCAGGTGTTGGCTGTGATAAGGTTAGAAAGGGTGGTATGCTCCCTGGGTCACCAGCCAAACTCTCAGGCGGGGGCAGGAAGAACACTTAGGCAGTGGGATCCAACGGAATTATCATAGGTCTGTAAGGGTTGAGTTTTCAAAAGGGTCCTGAGCTGCAGGTGAAATGTACAGGAAGGGAAGGATGGTTGCGCCATGAATCTTTCGTGGAAAGGGTGGGATCCCTGAGCCGGGGCAGTAGAGACAGTGGGCTGTGGGGTGGCAGTCACACTCACACTTCTCTTTCACTCAAATGATGCCCAGCTTTACTGTTGAGGGCATGCTAAAATACCAAGCATTGTGAGTTTTGTTCCATGGAAGCACAGACACATGACCCACTGCAGTGTTCAGGTGGGGTGGGTCATTGTGCTTGAAGTGCAAGCCATGGAGCCTTGACTGGCCAGGAGCAGTGGGGCTTTGGTGGGGGTGGCGGTCACAGTCTGCAGCCTGCATGTTCCCTGGGGCAATGCAGAGCTGTCTCTGCCAGTAGAGTTTAGGCAGCAGGAGGGTCACTGTGGTGCTAGAAGCCCAACCTGACTAGCCTCGCTTGGCTCAGAATGCAGAGCTGTATCCGCCTACAGAGTTCAGGCAGGAATGGGATCATTGTGCTGGACACCCAAGCCGAGCTTCCTAGCAAAGAGAACCATAGGAGCCTGTCTGCTCCTCAGCACAACTGTGGCCTCTATCAGAGCTATGGTAGCTGGCCACCTGGCTGCTCAGGAATCCAGGACCTGTGGGAATCCACATGAGAGACTCTCACTCACTCACTCTCTCCCTGTTTTCGGGAGGTTCTCCAGGCTCCACGCTGGTTCGGGTAGGTGGCAGCTGTCTGACTTCGCTACTCTCTGTTCTCTGTGAGTACCCTCATTTCCTTGGTGAATCCCAAAGTAGTCTCTTAGACAAACCACTTGAATAATTGCTATTTATTCTCCACTTTGTTTTCTCCCTGCCAGAGTGGTGCACACTAGCTGCTTCTAGTTAGCCACCTTGAACTTTGTTATTTTATATCAAAGCAAGATCAAAAAAGGAATGCCTTACTTACGTACTTTCCTACTCTGTCACATTATCAAACATGTATACTGACAGTATAATTAGCCCCAAATGGTCTTTCCCATTGATCTTGCTGCCTGATTTCTATCAGGTAGCTTAGCACCAAGGAACACAACGTATGTCACCTTTAAGCTGGGGGGTCATTCTGTGTGATTCAGTATGGGTGACTAATCTTGTCTGGTCCACTGGAAATGTCCTGAAATAATAAACATTGACATAGCATCTGTCTTTGTCAAGTCCAACTGAATATTTCTGCTTCTGCCATTTTGCGAATTACTACATATTAGTAACATATTAATTTCAGTTAAATCTTAATATCTAAAGTAAGTATGACAACAAGTAATAATAACTTATTTTCAAATAAAATTTGAAGAAAGGAGGTAAACTAATGATCAGTAAGATGTAGTTCTATTACTATTTAATCCTAGGGAACAATGCCATCTTTGGAAATCTTTTTTACTCTTATATTTTGATTACATTATTACCTGTCTGATCATTATAAAGAAAAAGACAATTATAATAAATTTTATTATTCAGGAATAATAATGTAACAAACATTGAGTTAATAAACTATAATTATACCCATTTTGTAGTTAAATAACTTAAAATATATAGAGATGTAATTATTACTAGAAGTCACATTTCAGGAAAGTGGGAGAGTCACTCAGGGAACCCTGTTCTTTCTCATGCTGAATTCCAGACTTAGAGGCATTCTTTGATATTGCATTTTTAAATATTTCATTATTTCCATATGAATTTCTAAACCTCAACAATGCTTTTCATTGCAGTGTTCAGGCTGGGCTTACTATCTGTCTTTCTATAAAGATAATGTTAAATATTATCTCTACCTTGTGTTATCTCATTGTCAAAGGAATTCTAAAACTTTAGTATTAGTTCTGCTTAAAAATACACCCAGTTTTAGTTATAAAGGTACTGATGATGTTGAAAGTAAAAGTTAGCGTTTGCTGGTCAGTTAACACTTGCTAGGGTCTATCTTAAATTGATCCCAATACAATTCAAAGCAGTTAAAATATACAGAGGAAGAAAGTTGAATGGCTCTGTAAGGATATGAAGAATTTCTCTCTGCCCAGAACAATTTCTTTCACAACACCTTCATTGTGATTACAACTCATTACTTAAGTTTCAACTTAGAATTTACTGCCACAAATAGACTTTCGGGTCCCCACATCAGTTCCTGATAATGCATGGCTATGTACCCCTACCTGTATGTTCCCTTTTATCTTTTATCGTAACAAAACACTGTGAACTATGCAAGTGCAGGAACTTGTTCACCATTGCATCCTGTTCTTAGCAACAATGTGGTTTAAATTGAATAATAAATGAACTAATTATTGGAACTAAATTTCTCCCACCTCCACATTCTTTTGCATTTGATCTAGAAGGAATCTCTAGTTTAATCCTGGCAGGTGCTTTTGGCGACTGAAAAAAACATGCTGAGTCTGTCTATGATTTCAGGCCAGAAGTGGTAGACAGTTCTTACATCAATTGACAAAGTCCTACCTAAACATAATAATGCGTTCTCATTTTCCACTTTTTGGAGCCTATACTTTCTCTAAAGTCTTAAAAATTATCAGTTCATGTAAAAGCACATCATGGAAATAGAGGATTATTAACTCCCATCAGAGCAACTATCAATTGAAAGGGTAAGAATCTTTAGTTAATATCTTGGCTTCCCACCTGTTCCACAGACAATTGCTGGCAGGCTTTTTGTAAGCTTCTCTGATGACCTGTAGTAATATTGTTTAGTTCTAAATCAGTATCCTTAGGCCGGGCATGGTGGCTCATGCCTGTAATCCCAGCACTTTGGGAGGCCAAAGCTGGCGGATCACGAGGTCAGGAGATTGAGATCATCCTGGCCAACATGGTGAAACCCTGTCTCTACTAAAAATAAAAAAAAAATTACCTGGGCATGGTGGTGCATGCCTGTAAACTTGGGAGGCTGAGGCATGAGAATCACTTGAACCAGAGAGTCAGAGGTTGCAGTCAGCCGAGATCCTGCCACTGCACTCCAGCTTGGAGACAGAGAGAGAGTCCATCAAAACAAAACAAACAAACAAAATAAGCCCCTGATATTGGCTTTCTCTCCATTGTATGTCACATCCCATGCTTCTTCATTCCTGTTCTTTAGAAATCCCAATTACCTAAACTCAATTCCTTGTCTCAATTGAGACCCTCAGAAACTATAAAAATTTATTGATCATTACATTTCTAGATTCATTCAGGTTTTTCCTCCAAAGACAACTTTTGCTCACCCCTCTCTGAACTTGAATCATTATCCCGATTTCCACTTTTAGATTGCTATGATATACAGCATGACAAGATGTAATACTAATGTAGCAATGTTAGACTCCATTTCTGTGTCTATTCCTCCCACTCTTTCTGCAGCTTATTAATTTTAAGTTTATGCAATGACTACCTCTTCATATCCAATCTCTTTGTAGTGCTGTAGGTATAATTTGGTCATTATACTGTGGACCTTGCCCTAGATACTAAAGATGAAATACCTAGAGACCAAGGAAAGGCTGAGCTGGAATTGCTTTGAATTTCAGTGAATATTAATTCAGAAGCATATTATTATGGTTATTTAAAGACATCTCTTACCTATCGACCTATCTGTATGTCCTTTCTCTTCGAATGCATCCAAACTATGTATATTCTGATATACATATATATTCACATATATATTCTGTATGTGTATATATGCATATTATATACATGCAGGGATAATATATATCCTCATTTATTACCCTATTTTGAGTTACTTGTTCCCCATTATTATATGTAATAACCCCCTTCATCTCAAGGGTATGGAATTTTGGCTTTAAATTAGGAGAGTTTGAAAAAATACTATCTTATTTCTTATTTGGGGTAGTAAAAAGATGGAGAAAAAAATAAGCTTAGAAAACTACATAATAAACATAAGAAAGGCAGAAAAACTCATCTCTAAAGAAATGGGGGATAGAAAATGAATAACTATGAATTCATCCAAGATGATTATTGCATTCAGGGGCTTCCTTTATGAGAAAGCATCAATTCTAGCACTTTCTTATGTCCCAGTATGTCACATTTCATTGACTATTTTTCAGCTTGTATGAAAAATATTGTTTTTTTTTCTGTTCATGTGCTGAATTGCAGTGACTGAATTTCAAATAATAAATCATTTGCTAAGCTAGAATCAGCCAATTTGATTACAATGCATTACGTATTAAATGTCTTTACATTTGTTTTGCTAAAACTTTTGTTATAATATTTTCCTTCTGTGGTCAACGCAATTAATCTTCTTCCCTTTTCACTCTTAATATTTTGGTCAAATTATACTGACTTCATAAACTCAGTTGAAAAGTGTTGGCATGTTTTTAATAATGTAGAATATTTATGGTAAAATTGGTATTGATTTCACCTTAAATGGTGGAAGAATTTATGAGAAAAGATTAAGGTGAAAAACGTTTCTTTGTAGGAAGTTTTTTTTTTCCTTCCCATTCTCTTTATAATAACTTTGCATGAGTACTATTAAAAAGTTTTGTTTTGTTTTTTAAATTTTGGAATTATTCCTGATTCTATGGGAAATTACAGAATAGTATATATTTAATAATATGGCAGATATATAAGACAATCTATGTCTCTAGCTCATATCTGGTCAATATATCTTTTGTTAAAGTCTAGTGATATATTTATACACAGATTCTCTTACAATTTTTTCTAAGCTTATTTTGCTTTTTATTTGTTGTTCTCTTTTGGACATAGACATCTCCCTCAAGGAAGAAGTCATTCTAAAACTTTTTCTTTTTGTTTATCATAACAAAAAGATCCATAACAAATGCATCCATAAATTAACTGTCACAATGCCTACCACAAACAGGCTATCAATACTATCTGTCCACAATTTATCATAGTAAACTAATTTGCTTATTTGAGAGCATTCATTAATTATTCTTGTGAAGAACATTTACCCATTCTCACATTAAGCTGTGACAGAATTCAATGGGAGCGAAGTCTTGGAAAAAAAGAGATTTTCAGGGAAGTAATTAACTTGTCACTGTAATTATGCCAGAAGGCATAAGAGATAATCATATCTTTCAGTCAGCAACTATAAAAGTGTATGTGTATATTCATGTATGTGTGTGTGTGTGTGTGTGTGTGTGTGTATGTATATATTTTATTTTATAGCAACTCATAAGAGTAAAGTGTATACCTCTGATTGTAAAGATACATGATATATTTTTGTTATTTTATAACTGAGGCCTGTTAAGATCATTTAGAGTAAAGTATTACTGACATGGATATGTTCGCAACATAAATGGTTTAAAAAAGGGAGAAATTCTCAAGGCTATTCATAGTAACATGGAAAAAGTACATATTCAGTCATGAATCAATGGATTTAAATGAGCTATAGTAAAAAAGTCTTTGGAAATATATGGAATCTCAATCACAATATAAAAAAATAAATGTTTTCTTTTAAAAAATGAATTAATAAGTACAATATTTATGTTTTTTTGTTGTTGTTTTGTTTGTTTGTTTGTTTTTGGTACTTTGGGCTCTGGGGGACATGTGCATATCCTGCATCCTTCAGGACTGTTGCGTAGGTACATACATGCTGGGGTGGTTTGCTGTCTCCACACCCCGCTTCCCCTGGTCACCTACATCAGGCATTTCTCCTGGTGTTACCCCTCCCCATCCTCCTTGCCTCCTGCTGTCCCTCCCCTTCCCTCCCCTCCACCCCCACACCTAGCCCAGTGAGTGTTGTTCCCTTTCCTGTGTCCACGTGTTCTCGTTGTTCATCATCTGCCTATGAGTGAAAACATGCAGTGTTTCATTTTCTGTTCTTGTGTCAGTTTGCTGAGAATGATGGTTTCTAGATTCATCCATGTCTCTTCAAAGGACACAGACTCATTGTTTGTTATGGCTGCATAGTATTCCATGGTGTATATGTGCCACATTTTCTTTGTCCAGTCTATTATTGATGGGCATTTGGGTTGGTTCCAGGTCTTTGCTATTGTAAACAGTGCTGCAACGAACATACATGTGCATGTAATAGAACAATTTATAATCCTTTGGATATATACCCAGTAATGGGATTGCTAGATCAAATGGAATTTCTATTTCTAGATCCTTGAGGAATCGCCACACTGTCTTCCACAATGGTTGAACTAATTTAAACTCTTATCAACAGTGTAAAAGTGTTTCTTTTTCTCCACATCCTCTCCAGCATATGTTGTCTACAGATTTTTTTAATGGTCACCATTCTACCTGGCATGAGATGGTGTCTCAATGTGGTTTTGATTTGTGTATCTCTAATGACCAGTAATAATGAGCAGTTTTCAAATGTTTGCTGGCCACATATATGTCTTCTTTTGAAAAGTGTCTGTTCATATCCTTCGTCTACTTTTGAACTTCTTGTAAATCTGCATTAGTTCTTTGTAGATTCTGGATATTAGCCCTTTGTCGGATGGGTAGATTGCAAAAATTTTTTCCCATTCTCTTGGTTGCTGGTTCAGTCTAATGATTGTTTCTTTTGCTGTGCAGAAGCTCTTAAGTTTAATTAGATCCCATTTGTCTATTTTGGCTTTTGTTGTCATTGCTTTTGGTGTTTTAGTCATGAAGTCCTTGCCTGTGCCTATGTCCTGAATGGTGTTGCCTAGGTTTTCTTCTAGGGTTTTTATGGTGTTAGGTCTTATATATTTAAATCTTTAATTCATCTGAGTTAATTTTTGTATAAGGTGTAAGGAAGGAGTTCCAGAGTCAGCTTCCTGCATGTGGCAAGCCAGTTTTCCTAACACCATTTATTAAACAGGGAATCCTTTCCCCATTGCTTGTTTTTGACAGGTTTGTCAAAGATCAGATGATTGTAGATGTGTGGCATTGCTTCGGAGGCCTCTGTTCTGTTCCATTCATCTATATCTTTGTTTTGGTACCAGTACCATGCTGTTTTGATTTCTGTAGCCTTGTAGTATAGTTTGAAGTCAGGTAGCGTGATGCCTCCAGCTTTGTTCTTTTTGCATAGGATTGTCTTGGTTATGAGGGCTCTCTTTTGGTTCCACATGAAGTTTAAAATTGTTTTTTCCAGTTCTGTGAAGAAGGTCAATGGTATCTTGATAGGCACTTGAAGGTCATATAATTTAGAATTCAAATTTTCAGACAAATCTATTTCCTAATAGTGAGAGAAGTCACTACCTTCAATGAAAACTAGAGGAGGTTAATCTTTTCTGAGTGCTGCACTTTCCCTTCCTTCCCCCTAAAGTCAGAATCAGTTTAATATTTAAACTGAGTAAATCTTCCAGAAATGTGTTTCTTACTTATACATCTCTCCCATCAATTAGCTGATAAAAACAAATACTGCTTCAGGAAGTTCGCAAGGGTAATAATAGAAAACAATATAGCCTGATGGGAAGATAGGCTATTTTCCCTTTTTCATTTGTAATGTTTCCCATTTGATAACTTAAAGAGTCTGTAAAATGGACCTGTATGTAAATCTTGGTATTTTCTATTTACCGCAATTTTTCTTCTTGAATGTAGTGTTTGTACCTGTATAATAGCATTTTAAATCATTATATAAACCTGTACATGTAGGTAAACACATATAATTTTCATATTACCAGTTAGTAAACTGGGGAAACTGGTCCAGCTCAAGGTCATACCAATTTCAGAAAAGGCACACATATAAAGGTAGATTCTCCTACAAGTTGATTTTGGGAGACTAATAAAGTGCATAGATAACATTTTGTAAACTGCAAGACACATTAACAATTGAAATATTCTTATTATAATACTCATATTAAGAAACATTCTCAAATATAAATCATACATAAATTGTTTGAAATAAAATATAAGTTTAAGCCTCCATTTTATTTTACTGTTATTTTATTTATGTAAGTAAAGGACTGTGTTTAAATTCCTTTTGCTTATGTGCTTAAACAATTCTGAGTTAGAGACAAATTTACAAACCAATCGCAAATAACCAAGGTAGTAAAATTCTATCTAATTAACAATCTTAATGGAATATAATGGATTGGTTATATTTACTGAGCTGGAAATTAATCACTGATTTTGTTTTCAAATTAGAAATATGATGTGCCAGGTTTTGTTCTATGATTAATATTTTTTCCTCTTTTACTTCAATACTACTTATGTAGAGTACACTGATTTACAAACTATGCTATCCAATATGCACCTGAAAATATTAAGGCTTTGTTTTATTATAATCAGACCTCCTGTTTATCTAATACTCAACTAATAAGCATTTGCCACTTTACAGGTGTATCATTTCATTTATAATGCCATTTTATTCCCTTAAATATAAGATTAACCCTGCTGTTAGTGAATTCCAAATTCAATAAACACATAATCCAATAATTGTTAGAACAGAAAAAATACTCCTGGCATATTTGTTAAAACTTCTGAAGAGAATATTTCAGGTAGTAATGTGCAAATAGGTGATTCAAATACATGGAGATATCTATTGAAAATGTGGCCATAATACTGACTCTTTCTTTGAATTTTGCTGCCTGCAATAGAATGTACTGTGTAACAACCCAGTTCCTCTGATTGTTTGTACTATTTAAATTACTGGAAGTCTTAGTTTGCAAAAACCACTAGGTCACTTGGCTTTTACTTTACAAACATATTATTGTTAATATAGAAGAGTTGATCAAAAAAGTTAGCAATCTTCAGTTGCACAACATGGTATAGATCATGTTTTTTGGTGTTTATTAAATTATAAAATTGAACAACACAAATTCAACAATCTTAGAGAGAATCAATAGTCCTAAGAGCATTTTCAAATATGCTGATGATCCTCAGGTTGAAAAATTTGCTATTCTGTCTCATAGCAGAATAAATCGTTTATGAAACAATTTTGAAGAAAATAATCACTAGCCCTTTCTTGTTTTCACCACCATTATCATTATTATCTTCACAGTTATTTTGAAATGTACTAATTTGATCTCTGGCTATGTATATTGTTTTTGAGATTTCTAATTTTCTAATTTCAGATGATGAAACTTTATTTTCTTTGCATAATCAATTTTCCCTACTTGAATACATTAATTCAAATTATGTATCTCCAGAAATATTTTTATATTTGCCACAAATATTTTTATCATAATGACAATAATTATACTCACTTGAAAAGGGCCAACCAAAATATTACAAAATACCTTTAGAGTGGAAGAATAAAAAACCAAAATTTCTTCCTTTTCTTCACAATGTAGGTACTTATAGAGGGTTGCTTATTTTGATGAATTGGTTCCTGAAATATAATTATTTAGAAATCAATAAACATACATATTTATACAGAAAGCATATCAAGCAAATGAAATGAAATGAGTTTTCTATGGAATAAAATAATGTCTAGCCATTGTTTTTGAAATCTAGTAAAAATTTGTGTACGCTTTTTAGAGAAAAAAAAGAATAGTAGTAATTGAATATAAAATTTACCAGTACAAGTATTTATAAAGAAAAACTGAACAGGCAATTGATCATACATGTATACTTGTGCTGTACTTTTAAAATAGTTATTACAGAAAGGTGTTTTTCAAGATGGTTGACTAGTGACATTTTATGTCAGTTGTCCTGTGAATAATTTACCAGTTAATAATTGTGACTGAAATGGAATATTGAGGGGATAATTCTCAAGCATGTCAGAGAATTCACAGAAAGGAGCTGAGGCACAAAAAAGAAGCAAGAGTTTGGCAGAGATTGAACCCCAGTGAAACTGAAGTCATATGGAAAGGGTAGGCGGGGGTGTTTTTGGCTCTTGTCATTCCTGTGGCAGACTGCTGGTTCCTGAAATGCTGGATAGCTGCTTTGACCTTGTGAGTACAAGCACTGGTGAAGGTGGTAATTTGGTAATGTCTTTAGGGTATACCAGGCTTCCTGGTCACACAGTGTCACTCTTCCTCCTTCTACAGACAAGCTGATGTGGTGGGCATGATACTCACTGTTCATTCGTATTAAACCTCTGTCCTGCCAGGAAATCTCAGTCCTGTGCCTCCTCATCACTGGATCTTCTGTGAATATCTCTAGCACCTGCTTCAACTGCAGAAGTCACAATGGGCCAACAAGACTCAAAGGGAGCTGTGGGGTTCGTGGTGGTCTGACTCTTAGAACAGGCTACTCTTAGGGGAAGGAAGAATAAGAGTGCAGTCACCAAAGGAGAACCCTCTGGACAAAGAAAATCAAAGTGTGTGCTCTCCTGTGCCTGAGAGGCCCCTGCCTGTGAGCAGAAGGTGACTGTGATCCTTCCAATAGAGACACAGGTGCTTTTCTGGGCTCTGTGAAGGAATATGGTTCTTCCCCCAGCAGCCAGGTGACATGGGTGTTTGCACACAAACATGGAGAGGGAGATTTCTCCTCTACACCCCACCCAGCCCTGCAGATGCAGTCATAGCTGTATCCATGTGGGACTGGCAAAAATATGCCTATGGACATCCATTCAAGGGCCAACAGGGCACCTGCATCCCCACTACCAGTGTGTTCACTGGGCCAGGGTTCACTGGAGGCCCTCCTTATTTCTTCATGGAGCAGCAACATTTCTACAGCAGAGATCAGGTAAGACTTAAGGCTGTCTGTTTTAGACTGAGATAAGAGGTTCTGTCGCCAAAGCCATTTCAGTGGAGAGCTGCAAAACACGTGTTTTCTGTGACTGTCAACTACAATGCAGCCTAGGGACAGATGACAGTATCCATCTAAACTAAATATATGAGACATGGGACATGATTGTGATAGGAAGGCAAATCACATTCCTGCTTGCCAAGGATATGAAACTGGTACAACCCCCCTCCTCTGCAAAGAGCTTGACACAACGCACACCAAGCTCTCATTGCCACCCCTACTAGGGCTGGTGCATGTGCTCATCATTGAGGTATCTGAGAGTGAGCTTGAGTTTCCAGTTCTACTCAATTTTGCCCCAGCTTCAGGGATGAAAATTAAACACAGATCATCACTGGACATACTACAGACCAGCCAATCACCTGAGACAATGTAACAACAGTCAAGCACATACTCATCTGCTTCTGCCTCAGCTAGCTCTTACCTATAAGTCTCACCTGCTGATGTGGAGGTTGAACTGCAAAACCTAATACAAAATATGGTGACTGAACTGCAGAGCACCCTCAAATGAGATGAGATTTCTGCGATCTCCACATCCCAGCCCTACAGAAGGAATAAGCCTCCTAATATGCCCAGTACATCACTACTACAAGCAGCATTTTAGAAAGACACTGAACAAAGGCTATCTAACACCAAGGAACTTATACAGAGCCTTTGGCCTCCTGCAAACACCAAGAATTAAAATTACACAATGATTAAAAAAATGCATGACACACACAGATTTAAAAAGGTAGAAAGAATTTCCATCTAAATGAAAGCAAATTCATGGGAAACAACTGGGCAGCCTAATACAACAGTGTGTTTACAACACCTATAAAGTATCTTACTAGCCTCTAGCAATGGTGCCTTATCAAAATGAAAATTCTTAAATGCCAGATACAGAATTCAAAATATGGATTGTAAGGAAGCTGATTGAGATTGAAGCATAAGTTGAAAACTAACACAAAGAATTCAAAAAAACAAGTCAGGCTATTAAAAAAAAATACTAAAGAGATATGTATTTTTAAAAAACAACTTCCAAAAATGAAAAATCATTGAAGAAATTACAAAATATAGCTGATAGCTCTAAAAATAGGCTTAACCTAGCAGAAGAAAAAGTTTCAGAGCTTGAAGATCAGTCAATTGATTTAACCCAGTGACAAAAAAATAAAGAAAAAGACTTTTTAAAAGTGATCAAAGCCTTTGAGAAATATAGGGCTACATAAAACATCAAAATTTATAAGTAATGAGTATTTCTGAGGGAGAAGGAAAGAAAGTAGAAAGTCTGGAAAACCTATTTGAGGGAACAATGAGGAAAACTTCCCTGGTCTTCCTAGAGATTTAGGTACTCAGACAGAAAAAGCTCAGTTTCTAAGCTCTAATTATAAAACATAAATTGGCAGAATGGATGAAAAAAATTCTAACGATATGCTGCCTACAAGCAATTCATCTAGCTAGTAATTATATACACAAAGTAAAGGGGTGAAAAAATATATTTCATGCAAACAGAAACTAAAAGTAAGCAGAAATATCTATGCTGATTTTTTTTTAAAAGCAGACTTTAAATCAACAACAGTTTAAAAAAGACAAAGTATGTCATTATATAATGATAAAGAGGTCAATTCAATAAATATATATAAAAACTCTAACAAAAATATGCACCTAATATCAATTCATGAAATAAATACTACTAGAAACAAATACTGCTAGACCTAAGAATGAAGATAGACATATTTTCATTGTGGGGAATATCAACGCCCACTTTACAGCATGAGATAGATTACTGAAGCAGAAAATCAACAAAGAAACACTAGACTTTATTGGATTCTAGATCAAATAGAACTAACAGATGTTTACAAAACATTCTATCAAACAAGTGGAGAATATACATTGTCCTCATCAGTGTGCAGAACATTCTTCAAAGTAAACCACAGGTTAGGCCACAGAATAGTCTTATTACATTTTAAAAAATTGAAGTCATGTCAAGTATGTTCTTGGACCACAGTAGAAAAATAAAACCTAGAAGTCAACATCAAGAAAAAAAATGAAAATTAAGCAAATACATAGAAATTAAACTACCTGTTTTAGAATGCTCTTTGGATCAACAACAAAATTAATATGAAAATAAAAAATGTTTCTGAAATGCATCAAAATAGAGATACAGCATACTAAATTCACTGGAGTACAGCAAAATCAGTGCTAAGAGAAAAGTTTAGAGTGATAAATGCCTAAATCAAAAAGAAGGAAATATCACAAATGAACAAGCACCACATCTCAAAGGACTAGAAAAAAAGAACAAATTAAGCTTAAAGCTAGTAGAAAAAAAAATAAGAAAGATCAGAGCAAAATTAAATGGAGACAAAAAAGGATCAATGAAACAAAAAGCTGATTTTTTTAAAGGATAAACAAAATTGAAGACCACTACCTAGATTGACCAAGAAAAAAAGAGAGAGGATTTAAATAAGCCTGATCAGAAATGAAAAAGGAGACATTACAACTGATGCCACATAAACGCAAAAGACCATCAGAGACTATTACGAGCATCTCTACACACACAAACTAGAAAACTTAGAGGAATTTTTTTTTTTTTTTTTTTGTAGAAAGTGATTTATTTAAAGAGAGAGAGAAACAGGAGAAGGAGAGAGAAAGAAACAGCTAACTCTCACACTGAATGAGAGAATCCAGAAAGATGGAATCCAGGAGAGGAAAGCAGCTTCCACACTGAGTGGAAGGGAATAGAGAGAGAGATGGAGTTTAGGAGGGGAAGACAGGCTTCCATGAAAGAGTGTGGAAGGGGACTCCAGCGGGAAAATCCAGGATAGAGAAAGATGGTTTCCATGAAGAGAGTGTTTGTGGAAGGGGATCCAACCTGGATGGCATACAACCTCTCAAGATAGAACCAGAAAGAAATAGAAATTTTGAGCAGACCCATAATGGGCAGTGAATGAATTGGTAATATAAAAATTCCCAGTCAAAAAAAGCCCAGGACCAGACAGATTCATGGTGAAATCTATTGACACCAACATACAAAGAACAGAGACCAATTCTACTGAAACTGTTCCAAAGTATCAGGGAGAAAATAATACTCCTAAGTCATTATATAAAGCCTGTATTACCGTGATACTAAAGTCAGGCCTGCGCGCGCGTGCGCGCGCGCGCACACACACACACACACACACACACACACACACCCTACAGGCCAATATCCTGAACAAATTTAGATGCAAATACCCTCAACAAAATACTAGTGAACAAAAGCATGTTAAAAGGTTAATACACCGTGACTGAGTTTTATTATCATGCTCTTTTAATCAAGTTTTATTTCATGGATACAAGGATGGTCCAACATATGCAAATCAATGAATGTGATTCTCCATATAAACATAATTAAAAACAAAACTATGTAATTATCTCAATAGATGCAGAAAAAACATCTGATAAAATTCAGCATCACTTCACAAAGGAAAAAATAACAAAATTCAAAAAGCCATGCATAGACGGAATATATCTCAAAATAATAAAAGCCATATATGACAAACCAATAGGCAATGTCATATTGAATGGGAAAAAGTTGAAAACATTTCCCTAAGAACTGAAACAAGACAAAGATGACCACTTTCACCATTCCTACTCATCAAACTACTGGGAGTCTTTGTTACAACAACCAGGCAAGAAAAAGATGAAGAAAAAAAAAGATATCCAAATTGGAAAAGAGGAAGTAAATTTTTCTCCGTTTGCTGATGATCAAACAGAGATTGCTGAACAATCTATAGATTCAGTGCAATTCCCAGTAAGACACCAATGCCATTGTACACAGAGTTTGAGAAAACAATTCTAAAATTTATTTTGAACTATAAAAAATGACCAAATGGCTTTGCAGTACCATGGAGTATTAATCAGCCATAAAAAAGAATACAATCATGTATTTTTCAACAACACGGATGGAACTGGACCCTATTATCCTAAGGGAAATAACTCAGAAACAGAAAGTTGAATACTGTGTGTATTCTAAGTAGGAGCCAAAGAATATGTACATATGGACAGAGATAGTGGAATAATGGAAACTCTAAAATCTGGGAGGATGGGAGTGAGTTGAGGGAAGGAAAATTACCTATTGAGTACAATGTACACTATTCCTGTGATGAGTACTCTAAAAGCCAAGACTTCACCACTACAGAATAGATCTATAAGTAAACTGCACTTAAATTTCGTAAATCTATAAAAATAAAAAAATAGATATTATAAGACTAACATATGAATTAAATTATGATATATCAATGGTACTAAGGCAGAATATTGAGAAATGAAATAAAACGACAATTCAAAAAATCTATGCCAATATTTAAGCTTTATATTCTTTAGGATGGTTGTAACATTATAAATATTTATACGAGAGGACTTCTTTACATATTTATTTTGTCCATTATATACAAGAAGAAATTGAGAATCGAAGATATCTCACCAACGTAGGCATTGGGTAACATGGGACACACTTTTAGTTTTCTTTAGTATTTTTTAGTTGTTTCTTCCATTCAGCCTGAGAAAATTTTCAACTCAGCCAGAAAATTGAATTAAAATATTATTTTCCCTTAAACACTGCATCTATTTTAGCTGTTTGACCATAATTATACTTCTAGCATGTACTTCCCAATTTCTTAATCTTTTTTTTTAATTTAGGACATTTTATTTTATTTTATTTATTTTTATTGCATTTTAGGTTTTGGGGTACATGTGAAGAACATGCAAGATTGTTGCATAGGTACACACATGGCAGTGTGATTTGCTGCCTTCTTCCCCTTCACCTATATCTGGCATTTCTCCCCATGCTATCTCTCCCCACTAACTCAGACAGTTGTGAAGATTAAGAGAGTATACATAATACATGTATTGGAGACTTTGTCATGCAGTTAAAATTTATGAAAGGTAATGATAATAATAATGCTATTTTTAATTTTCATTCAATGACAACCTTGCTTGTATTTCTTGTGCTTAATGTTTGTGGTTTTAATTTATATATTAAAAAAGTCCTAGGCAACTATATTAATGGACTCAAAGAATGGTATAATTCTATACCATTGGAATATTTGGTTTGATACGATTCTAGTTTTGCCTTTTTTGGTTTCCTGTTGTAGAGATATTTCATTAAATTTTAGACTTTGGGAAACTATTCTAAAAACTTGGTTGTCAACAAAAAAAGAAAAAAAAGATCAAGTTTTTTTTTGAAAGAACTGGGGAAAGAATATAAAAGATTGAAAAAATATAGGTTTATTGATAATGGGAAGAAGATTAAGATCAACATGAAGAATGCATGCTACAAATGAAGTTTTCTGACTTGAAACCAACTAAATTTTTGTTCTGAAGCTCCGGGGTTGGGAACTTTGGCCACTCTGGGGTAATTGTCATGAGTGGTCTCAGGCTGGATGGTTTTCCACGGTGAACATCATATTTCCTAGACATAGATGGGTAGTTATATTGAATGTGATTTTTCCAGCCTTGATGACCTTAAGTTACACAACATGCTGTCTCAGATGTAATCAGGCAAGGTGCCCAATTGCTGACTTGCATTTTCATCTGATACTTAATGTTTTTGACAACTTTGTGTTTTTCAGGAATTTGAAGATGACCTAATATTTCTCTTGCAATTTATGGCTCTAAGAAATATATAAGTCATGTGCTAAAATTACGTGAAGTCTATTGAATTAGACTAAATTTCATGGGAGTGGGCAGTGTATTTTCTTCTAATAAATGTCTAAGTTAGGCCGTTTTACAACATTATAAGGGAATACCTGAGGCTGGGTAATTTATAAAGAAAATAGGTTTATTTTGGTTCACAGTTGTGCAGGCTGCACAAGAAGCATGGTTCCAGCATCTGCTGCTGGTGAGGCCTCAGGACGCTTCCAATCATGGCAGAAGGCAAACGAGAAGTAGGCATGTTTCATGGCGAGAGAGGAAAGAAGAGAGAGAGTATGGGGAGGTGCCACACTCCCTTAAACAAATAAATGTTGTGTGAACTCCAGTGAGAAGTCACTTATTATTTCAAGGAGGGCACCAAGCCATTTATGAAAGACCCTCCCCCATGACCTAAACTCTTCTAGGCCCCGCCTCCAGTATTGGGGATTACATTTCAAGATTTGGAGGAGACACAGATCCAAATCATATTGCTATTTTTAAACCTTTAACATTGCCCAATTATCTCTCTCTCTCTCTCTCTCTCTCTCTCTCTCTCTCTCTCTCACACACACACACACACACACACACACACACACACACACACACGGAAGAGTTTATTTCGAACACCTTTTTTTCTCCCAGAGCATTATTTTTTCTAATTCATCACTGATCACATTCCATTGGTCAATACCATCTGGCCAAAGACCACTAAGGACACACTTGCAGTTGAACAAGTTGGGTTTCAAACCTGTAATACATACCCAGGTACACTCTGGGAAACTGTGGCGTATCTTAGTAAGATGGTGTTAGAAAGACTTAGCATAGAGTTTCAGCTTCTGTTAGGTGACTTTGGAAAGATTTAAAGAAAAGGGGCTTTGCTTTTGATTGAGCATTGTCAGAAAGTGGAGTACTTGTATGATTGGGTTAGGAAATAATATCGATAAATATAAATATCTAAATAATATCTATAAAGAGGGCTGACTAGCAACAAATTAGGTTGTAGGGGGTAAAATAAAGTTAAAGTCACTTATTTTAGTCAGAAAAGAAATATGCCTGGTATTTTATAACTTGGACAATGATCATGTTCAGACATAATTATAGAATAGTCTTTTTAAAAAAAATTATTTATTTATTTATTGAGATGAACTCTTGCTCTGTTGCCCAGGCTGGAGTGCAGTGGCATGATCTTGGCTCACTGCAACCTCTGCCTCACGAGTTCAAGTGATTCTCCTGCCTCAGCCTCCCAAGTAGCTGGAATTACAGGTGCCCACAACCATACGTGGCTAATTTTTGTATTTTTAGTAGAGACAGGGTTTTGCCATGCTGAACAGGCTGGTCTCGAACTGCTGACCTCATGATCCCTCTGCCTCAGCCCCTAAAAGTGCTGGGATTACAGGCATGAGCTACCACGCCTGGCCTGTTTTAGTTGTTCTTGAGAACGAGTTTGTCTGATATTGATGTTCACAGAAGAACACCAAGTCCTGGTTGTGAATATCGTTCTGGCTCACAGTAATGCCAAGGCCTGGGCGATAATGTCAGAGCAGGTTCTGAATGCCAGGTGCTGCTTATCTTATATTATGCCTTTCACTGGTCTATGCATTTTTTCCACTAAGACAATATGCCTCTTAGATTAAAGGATTATTTATTATTATAACCCCAGGAACTCTCCATAGCACCAGACATGTAATAGGGTCACAATGAATATCAGTGAAATTAATGCTTAATTAACAAAATGTGACTCTTTTTTTAAAACATGCATTTGAAAGGAATACTCTTTTTTTCATTTACTCTATGTTCACCTATTCCATCATCAACTGTTATACAGGTATTGATCGACTTACGACCTACGCAACTTACGACCATTCGACTTTACGACCACAATCGCTAGCCACGACTGCTCTGCGTCTGGCAGCGCAAACGTTGCCCAGTAAAGTCGAATGGTCGTAAGTTGCATAGGTCATAAGTTACATAGGTCGTAAGTCGATCAATACCTGTACATATAGCCTACTCAACTTACGACCAAATCGTGTTACGACCTGTCTGTCGGAACCAATCGTGGTCGTAAGTCGAGCACTAGCTGTATAGATATAACCAATAAACAGTGCATTCCTTATCAGAATAAAATAAATACAGACTATAAAATATATTTTTCTTAGAAGAAAAATCAGGGTTTAAAATGAAATGAATCAAAAGAGATATAAAATTAGTTACAGCTTGCAATTAAAGCTTTTGGACAGCAATTTCGTAAATCAAATTTAAATTATTATCTCTATTTGATCATTGACATCTTTGGCAATCCTTGATTTCACAGTGCAATTGTAACACTTTATCTTAGAAAAGTCTTGTAATGAGCCTAGGTTTATTCACCTTGGATTCAAGGATACTACTTATGAAAATAAGAGTATGGCATCTCATATGTGGGGTCATGTTCCTGAGCACAAACTGGTGACACTGTGATGATACATTGCAATAGTAAATAATTAAACTGACTTATCTCCTCTCCCTAGTGCTCCACTGACAGATGAGACTGGGTAGTATATTATCTCAGCACCATTGTACTAGTGATGCATTGGAACAGAGTGCCACCAGAGAGTCTTCCCCCAAAGTGAAATATGGATCTGTCACAGGGCTTTAGAGATCTAAGGATGCATTTTCAAATACAGTCCATGGACTTATTTGAGAAATAAAATCAAAGTTTTTTTTTTCACTTTTTTAATCATAATATATCAAATATTGCAATGCAAGTGTGTGATAGCTGGGAGCTCAATCAATGCAAACTCATAAATAATGTATTTTCCTTGTATTCTATATATGTGAAAAGGTTAGCTTATCTTCTAAGGAAAAAGCTTGAGGTATAAAGAGCAGACACACTAAACAACTGTCCACAAGAGTGAGTGTTATTATGGGCTTTAGGAGGTATAGAGGCTATTTACATGAGCTTTAGGGAAAATGTTCTCAGAGTTGCCTTGCAGGAAAAAAAACTGATACAGTGAAAATATATATATTTTTTACTTTTATATAAGCTTTGAAACTTTTTCTCCCAAAGTGTAAAGGCTATAGTTTCAACCCCACATATTTAAGTGACTCTAACTGAACAGAATAAATGAGGGCATGAAGATTCACTCTGCAAGTTCAAAAGTAAAAGAGAAATGAAAAGGTTATGAAATTCATTCCAGCTACTTTATAGCAACTTAGGTGTATCTTTTTCAGAAAAGCTGGATTAGTCTGAACCAAAATAACCTTCCACTTTATCACCACAGCCAAAGAACCATCAAGGTATGTGAGCATATGGGGAAGTGTACTAGGGCTACCCTGCCCAGGATGCCTTAATAAAAGTTGTACGTGGCAAAAAAGATACAAATGGCTTGAAATCCATTCCATACTCTGCTCACTAAACCAGTGGTTTAATGTGGAGGGGACAACTCAGAGGATAGGAGATTTTTTACTTATTATTTCTGGAGAGGGTGACTTTTATGATTGGTCTGCCCATTGGAACAAATTTTTTATAACTAGTACAGAAGGGCCATATGTGCTACCAGAATACCTGAAAAAGACGAAAAATGGTCAGGCTTTTCTAAGAAGCTGCAATGTATCTAGTCTAGCCTTCATTTGGCTGGATGCTATAAGGAATAGTAATCCTACCAGGACTCAGATCCCTTCAACAACTTTAAATGAATTGACTGGATATAGGAAATGACACCTTTCAATATGGTTCATCCCTGTTTTTTTGCAAAACCTGGCTCATTTTCTTGACTTTCAACACTTGGCTTTTATTCTGTACATTCTCTGTTGAGCTGATTAAGGTTTCAGTATGCAGACCTGTATTTCTTCCTGAATTATTGCTTCCTGCATTGATGAAACCTTGGATAATATTCACAATCTATAAAAATTGTACAGCATTGTCCTGTCAGAATGATACAGACCTTATAGCTAAAACTGAGTCTTAAAGTCTCCTAGATTTGGCTAGAAATTAGTCTTTATTATCTGGTTGCTGGACATTTTGGGGTACTTGGGGAAAATGGAGCACTTTGGGTAGCAATGAGGTAACTCAAGAATCATGAATTTCATCATTTACCAGCCAGTGTGGGTATATTTAATACTTTAGCAATTGGTGCAGTTGTTTTAGATGTGTGGGATGAATGTAAGTCATGGGTGGAACTGACCTTGTGCTTCTACCCAAGGCCCTCTTCCCATTTGTATTCTATACCTAAGTCTTGTTGTCATTTTATTAACTGCATTTGTGCTTCCTTGTCAGGTTAGGCCTTGTCTCTTCAGTGAATAAATACCCAGTACTTCATTATTAGAAATCACAATTTTGTTTTCTGATTTAAGTGTAGTTTAATTTGAAATTTATGACTTTGCCACTGAAATAAATTAGTGTATTTAAGTATATCTTCAGTACATTATTTCAGGACAGTATATGGTACTATTTCTTCATATATGTATGTATAGTTTACCATCTATAAGTTTAATCTCTGTATATTCATTGATTTCTTCTTTTATACTCACAAAAAGAATCAAGCTGTCCCATCCTAAAATAGCATTTCACCTAGCCTGCTTCCCTTGATCAAAAAGTTATTTTTAAACACCAATTTTTTTGAAAGTAGAATTCTTACTGCTTTGATTATATTGTTTCACCCCCAAATCCACTATAATCTGGATCACTGAAGCCTCTACATTGCAGTACCTTATTTGTATTTTCTATTATCTCATCATTTCTCACACTTCTTCCAGCAACTTTTCTCTCTAGTAAAGCAAAGCAGTGTTTCTGAACAAAATTTATTTGATGAATTGAACACAAGTGATAGATGACTGGTTGGTAGCCAGTCAGTTTGAGTTGCAATGTACTTTAGGAGAAAAAAAAGATCACCAAGCAGTCACACATAGTCACCCAATCAAGTTACCTGCTTAGAAAATGCAAATGTATTACCTACATTAAAAGTAGCTATCAAAAGTCGATGTATTTATAAAGATTAAATTCTTGATATTATTAAAAGAAATAACCATGTGGATTTCTTTCCTCATCATTCAAAACTCCTAGCTGTGTATTTGCTGTTTTTTTTTTTTTTTGAGACAAAATCTCACTCTGTTAGCCCAGGCTGGAGTGCAGTGGTACAATTATAGCTCACCGTAGCCTCACACTTTTGGATTCAAGTAATCCTTCTGCCTCGGCCTCCTGAGCAGCTAGGTCTAAAAGCACCCACTGTGCTCCTGGCTATTTATTTATTTATTTTAGAAACAGGGCCTTGTTATGTTGCCCAGGCTGTTCTCAAACTCCTGTCCTCAGGCAATGCTCTCGCCTCTGCCTCTACAAGTGTTGTGACTATATGCATGAGCCACTGTGCCTGGCTGCCAGCTGTGTAATTTTATAAAGTTCAAGTCATTGGGCTGCTGCTTAATATTTAAGTTCCTTGAAGAACATGAAAGTATCTTGACATAAGCTTTAAATTGGGAGTCAATTCATCTTGTATGTCAATGTGTTAACTTGCGTACTGACACATTGTCATTGTTGTTTTTAAATATTATATATTCATTCTATAAATATACCTTCAATGCTTGCTATATACCAGGAACTGCCCTTAAGTATTAGTAAAAGAACTAAGAATAAACGATCAAAATGTCCTGCCTTATTGTTACCCTTAGCTTGACTTAACTTTAGATAGATTACTTTCCTGAATATAGGTTCCTGTTCTTGTAGTACTTACTTTAGAAAACTTGCAAATATACAGTCTTTCTATGCCCCTTTGAAATATTTATATATATATATATGTATAATATATATATATTTTTAATTTTTTTATTTTGTTGAGATGGAGTCTTACTCTGTCGTCCAGGGGCTGGAGTGCAATGGCATGATCTTGGCTCACTGCAACCTCTGCCTCCCAGGTTCAAACCATTCTCTTGCCTCAGCCCTCCAAGTAGCTGGGATTACAGGCATGTGCCACCATGCCCAGCTAACTTTGGTATTTTCAGTAAAGATGAGGTTTCACCATGTTGGCCAGGGTGGTCTTAAACTCCTGACCTCAAGTGATCCGCCCACCTGTACCTCCCAAAGTGCTGGGATTACAGGCATGAGCCACTGTGCCTGGCCAAAATATAAGTATTTTAAAAAGTCTTTTGCCAATTTTACAATGGAGGGATCATTAAGATTGGGTCTCTGTCTCCCATGTAGTGGTAAGGTGAGCCTAACTTCAGTAAGTGCCAATTTGCTAACAGATGGCCTAATCACATTGACCAACAACCCCTCTATTGTCCTTCAACACTTCTTTACTAGCTTCATCCAGTGTTTAAAACATGTCCTGGCTCTTTTTCCCAGAAGCATTAATCAATCTCTTTCCCTTATTGCAATAGTCTTGAATAATATCTTCTTTACCTACTTAACTCCACAATGTGCAACTTTTCTTTAACAAAAGGCAGAAAAAGTCCTTATGAGGTTTAAATATTAGTGGGCAGAGACCCAGTATAAAGTAAAGCAATAAATATGATAATCATATTTTGTTTACATTGTGAAGAACATAAGGTATGATATTAGAAATCTGGTATCAAACCCAAAATTGTATAGCTCACTCATGTGATAAATTGAAGCAAACGCAATTTATAAAAAACTATTTCATAGTTGTGTAGAGGGGAACCACAATTGCTCATGCAGAACCTGGAGTTACTAGCAGCTGTAGCAGTAGCAACCTCTAGCCCCAAAATAATAAAACTGGGAATAGTAATTAGAATCCAGGAGAGAGCAAATGAGAAATTTCTGTAGAGTTGACCATTTTTGTAGAGTAAAAATCCATTGAAGGACGTAGCCAACTTCTTACAAAGAGACAACTAGGAAGTAAATATCCAGACTTCTCTCTCCTACTTGTCTCCCATCTCCTACATGTGATTTCTATGGCCCAAACTAAACAGAAAGCCAGAGGTCCTTAAAGTTTTGATGAAGATATACTTCATGCGGTAAAGCTTTCAGTGTTTATTCTGAGTAATTTGTTTAGCTCATTTTACACTATTATAATCTTTGTATTATTTTCAAGAATGTATTTATTAATTTACTCACCTTGTGTCTGGTCAGTGTGAAATTCACCTTAATTCAACGTGTCAGCAACATTCCATAGGCCAATCTCCCTAATTTATGTGAAAAAAAAAAAAAAAAAAAAAAAAAAAAACAACAACAAAAAAAAACTTCATCACCAAGAGGAAGAGATTCACTCATCAGGCTGCCATCCTCTGATAGGGACCTAGAAATAATCCACAGGGATAATTTCTGGGATTCCTCAAGGAACTCAATCAACTTTACAAAAAGAGAGTTGGAAAGCATCTCAAATGGTAGTAATGGGATTGAACTTCATGCAGTTCCCTAGCCATGTCCTGGCACTCCTCAACAGAGGGCACTACTGGCCCTTACTGGGCTCAGTTGCTAAAGATAGCCTTGGAAAATGTTGTGCAAGAAATATAAATGACAGGGTACATACCAGAACAAAATAATCTTCCTGTTTACTTTTGTTTGAGGGGGTAAGACTGTGTAACAAGACTATTATCAAACCAATTTGTACCACTGACTTCTCTATATGTTTAGGATGTTTGTAACCATGCTATAATGTATTAAAATTACATTTGAATCAATTCAAATGTAATTTCAACAAATTTGAATATAATCAATTCACCTACTTTAAATGAAACACAGACCTACTCTATTCATATTTTACATTCCTTGGTGGGCCATTAAGGCATATATATATATATATATATATACACACATACATATATATATATACACATACATATATATATATATATATAATATATTACATATAGATGTAAAGATGAAAACAGTGAGAGATGACGAGTTGATGTTTTAAAATTTAAAAATAAAAATTATTTTCTCTTCATTACTAATGCCAACTCTTCTTTTCAGACTTACAACTAGATAATTGTTAATACATTATGGAGCAAAGTGTTTTAAAAACATTTTGTCAAGGTAAAAAAAAAGGTTAAACTCACAATTTCAATATATGTAGACTCTGAATATTCATTTATTTTAATAATTAAACTATGTCAGTTTTTACACAGAGAATAGTTTTTCTCAGATTATTTGAGACAGATTTAATCAAGAAAACATGCTAACCTCTTGGGGGCAATGAAAAGCTAAGATTTTAAGATGATTCATAGAATAAATATCTAAGACCTAAAGAAGCAAGTATATATGACAGAACCAATTCAGCTCAGTAGCAGTTTTCATCAAAAACCTTGTCATACATTCAAGACTTCTGTTTAGCCGTATTGAAATGATGGTTCAATTCCCAAAGTCCTGATTACAATTCAGGTCATTATATTCAGCCAACCCTACGTTTTAGATATAAACACTCTCTACTCTCATCAAAAAGAAGAAAAGAATCAGCAATGACATGTTTGTTGTCTTAGAAAACATAGGCTTAAAGGCTGAAACAAGTATCGATCTCTTTCTTTCATACTATCGAGAATAATCACTGTCTCAGCTAATCACTGTTTTACTAACAGTATGTACCATTGATGGTATGAATATTTTCATGCATGTCTTGCATTATTATTTGATCATTTGGGTTATGTGCTGGGGAATTCTATTGTCTTTTTCAAAATGTTATGTGCTCTCTGGAGAAATGTTTTGACCCCCCTCTCCCTCCAAAGTACATAGATATAATTTTGTACATGACATATGAAAATATTTTTTCTCAGTTGACATATACTCCTACATGACTTTGAACTTAGGCAGTATGTAAATGGGGCAAAATGAAAAAATTAATTGCAGCAAATTCCTCTGTTTAGTAGCTCTTGTATCAATGTCCTAAACTCAAAATTACTTATATTTTACAATACCCTAAATTTCAATCTGAAAAAGTGAAATTCAACACTATTTATGCTCCCTCTCAATACAATAAAGTTTCTATTTGTATTTATTAGATATTAGTAAAAAATTATAACGAGCAAAATATAAGTAATAGATTTGTTACTCAGAGAAGTTATTAATTTCTACTGGCTAGGAAAATAACTGTCAATAAAATTGTAGTAGATACTTTTAAATAACCAATGATCAAGGTTTTTTGTGTCTGGTATTCTATCGAGTATTGTCCATATTATTACAGAATGTGTAAATCTGCAGAAACATAGAAAATGTTCAATTTTTAAACAACTAAAACATACCAAAATCATAACAAGTTTGACAATATTTGTGAGGCAATGTAAGTTTTCATTAATTATCTTATAAAGAACTTATTGCCAGTGAGTTTGATGCCTTATGAAGACAGTGTACCTTGTCTTTAACAACTTTACTCTGCTTGAGGTAGCTACCTTGCCTTTACTCTACCTTGTCTTTGTCATCCAAGCAGATGAAATGATGAAAGCTTAAGTAAACCTAGAACATACTCTAGTTTTTGAACTGACTAAATATATTTAGTCATATATGAAATACAATTTGCCATTCATAAATTTGTTCAAATACTTCCAGCATAAGTATAGAAAATATATTATTCCACTTAATGTTGACAATCCAATGTTATAGCCACCTAAGAAAGAAAAAAAATAACATTTTATGTAAAAGAGAGGTTTTTAAACCCATAATAGGGCATGGTTGGTACCTAAAGTTAACTGTTTCTAGTAATTGTCATATTTTTATCCTGTTCTCAGCTACCTTTACATGATGAAAAATCTCTTTTATCCTGTGAGGTTTTCTGTTGCTTATTAAAAGTGCCTTTCCTATGGAAGTTTGCTCAGAGAAAGCTTTCTCCTCAACATAATTTCTTATACATGAATGTGGAATCTGGAAAAAAATATTAAACCTATCACAGCGAAGTTAATGTTCTTACAAATACACATACCTTTTATCTTTGTTGTATGAATTTTAGGTTGCTTTTTTACTTTTTTTTTTTTTAAGGCAGAGTTTCACTCTGTCACCTAGGCTGGAGTACAGTGGCACTATCTCAGCTCACTGAAATCTCCACCTCCAGGTTCAAATGATTCTCCTGCTTCAGCCTCCCAAGTAGCTGGGATTATAGTCATGCACCACCACTCCTGGCTAATTATTGTATTTTTAGTAGAGATGGGGTTTCGCCACGTTAGCCAGGCTGGTCTCAGAATTCCTGAACTCAAGTGATCCGCCCTCGTTGGCCTCCCAAACTGCCGTTACTGGCGTGAGCCACTGCATCCAGCCTGCTTTTTAAAATTCAAGACTTGGTCATCGAAACCAAGCAAACTTACGTATGCAAAGCTACTTACATGGTAGATGATTGCTAAAAATATGAAAAGGAAAAAAAAAACAGATACATGAGAGCTTATCAGTGTGTGAATTCCACAATCTCGCTATCAGATACTGATATAGAGTTTGAATATCTCCTTGAGGTAGCTTCTTTTTCACTATATTGATCTTTTTTTTGCATAACTTTCACCATTGCAATTAACTTAGTTCAGTAAAGACCTTATTTTAGGTAATACAAAATGATTTGTGATCCCCTGTCACTATAACCATACAGAAATCCCTGGTTGTATATTTTAACGAGACATTTGAAATATTTCCTTGGAGATTTTAATTGACATAACCATACTGCCATATATTCATATTTGAGGCAGCTGACTTTATGGCCAAGTAGGTACTTCAATTGCAAATCATTATTTTATTGGTAGATCAGATGATTATGACCTTATTTCATAGGGAAGATCCACTACATAAAATAAGGCTGTTAAGGTGCAATAAAATTACTATTTTTATTGTTCCAATTACCATCTTCTCACTCCTTTTAATTGTCTCATTCATTGTAGATCAGAAATGGAAGTAGCCTGTTTTCCCTAAAATCAGTATGTTCCTGAATTCTCCGAGTATTTTTTCTACTTCATGTAAAACGTTTATTTTTAGAGGAGATGGAATTTGATATATTAAGAAAGTTAACCTTTATTGTAACCAAGAAAAAGTTCTGGATGAATAACTATTGCCTTACATTAAATAATTAATGTTATCTTAGTATTTTCTTCTTGGAAATCATGACTGACATATTAAATAGCCTAAATTTTGTTGTAATCTCCAAATCTGCAGTTACATGACATCCTTAATTTTAAATGTTTTAAAGGATGACTTTCTGATGGTCTCATTGCTTCCTATGAACTGTATCAAATGGTAAATTAAACCAAGTTAAAAGAATTTAGAAAACACTTTATGCCATATGCTGCCTACTTATGGTACACCAATTAAGATAAATTATTATATATTTTACCTATACATGAATTATTACCTTCTGCCTTTGCATAATACACAATATGGGCATAATATGTATCTGGATAATATGTCATGTACGGAAATGACATTTATACCCCACAATGTGTATTGAGAAATATTTATTTTACATGGATAACATTGTTGCAATTACTAGTCACATCTCTTAACCTACTCCCTCCTCTGACAATGACAGTAATTCTTTTCTTTCCTGTTTTTTTTAAGCCATGGCCTCCTTTATCACTCAGGCGGAAGTACGGTTGGTGCAAAGTTCACATCAACTTAGACTTCCCAGGCTCAGGAGACCCTCCCGTCTCATCCTCCCTAGTAGCTCGAACTATAGGTGCATGCATGCACAACCCCCCCAGGGTAATTTTTGCATTTTTGTAGAGAAGGAGTTTTCTATGTTGAGCAGATGGGTCTCCAACTCCTGAGCTCAAGCAAACCTCCCTCCTCAGCCTCCCAAAGTGCTGAGGTTATAGTCCTCAGCCACAGCACTCAACCAATGATGATAATATTTTAATCATAATCTGGTCTTTTCAAGTTTATCTAAGAAGATATGGTAAAAAGAAATGTGTATAATCGTGTCCAAAGAGATATTATAAAGGATAAAACATTTTGGGAAGACTTTGGAAGAAGCAAATGGAAAGAATTTTGAATTTTAGATCTCATTTTATATTGATACGTGTTTAATATTACCACCACTCAAGTTTGATTTTGCTTTAGGTCATCTAATATTAATAGTTCTTTCCTCTTTTATTTCTGATGGCAGATTCTCCCATTTTCTCCCATCTAAACTTTCTACCTGTTGGGTTGTCCTCCTTGTTCCAAGGCTTATCTTCACCTTAAGCAATGAATTATTTCCATATTGAGTGATTCCCATGCTAGTCAATTGTTTCTCCTGCCTTTTCTCCTTAATCCAATAAAACCTCTAAACATTTATTATTAAGGCGATTGCCTTTCCTCCTTGATCTGAAGACGGAAGTTATATCTGCCTTTTTTTTTTTTTTAACTTTTTTGAGACGGAGTCTCACTCTGTAGCCAGGCTGGAGTACAGTGGTGGGATCTGGGCTTACTGCAACCTCTACCTCCCGGGTTCAAGCAACTTTCCTGCTTCAGCCTCCCAAGTGGCTATGACTATAGGCGTGCGCCAGCAAGCCCAGCTAATTTTTGGATTTTTAGTAGATACGGGGTTTTGCCATGTTGGCCGGGCTGGTCTCAATCTCCTGACCTCAGGTGATCCACCCACCTCCGCCTCCCAAAGTGCTGTGATTACAGGTGTGAGCCACCATACCTATAAAGCAGCTTATGTCTGCTTTAAAAGTGGATAGGATTCTCAGCACTTAATAAAAACAACTCGTGAAGGTTTTGTTCTACATGTCATTTTATCCTTAAGAAAATTTCCACTGTGGCATAATTTAAAAGTGTGTTATAGACATGGAAATCAAGGTCAGAGAAAAAGAAGCAGAGAATTACTTATAGTAGAGATGGATAAATATAATTTCTAGGCTTTTAATCTTCATAAAGTTTGAAAATAATTTTTTAGGTATATTGTCAATTAATTAATTTGATGTAACATTGAAAATTGTATACCTTAAAATAAATTTTTTAAACTTTTATTTAAAAGTATTAAATAAAAGTTTAAAAGGTTTGGGGATACACGAGCAGACTCATTACACAGGCAAATTTTGTGTGAAGAGGGTTTGGTGTACAGATTATTTCATTACCCAACAGGTGGTTTGATGATCCTCACCCTTCTCCCAGCCTCCACCCTCAAGGCGGCTCCAGTGTTTATTATAGTTTCCTTCTTTGTGTCCCTATGTACTCAATGCTTAGCTCTAACATGGTTTGGATATGTGTCCCCACCCAAATCTCATGTTGAATTGCAATCCCCTATGTTTGAGCTGGTGCCTGATTGGGGTGATTGGATTATGGGGGCTGATTTCTGCCTTTGGTACTGTCTTGGCATATAGTTCCCAGTAGATCTGGTTATTTAAAAGTGTGTGGGACCTCCCCCACTCTCTCTTCCTCCTGCTCCAGCCATAAAGACATGCTTGCTTCCCCTTCACCTTCTCCCATGATTTTCCTGAGGCCTCCCAAGCCATGCTTCCTGAACAACAGGCAGATTGGTGAGCCAATTGAACCTCATTCCTTTATAAATTATCCAGCTTTGGGTATTTCTTTATAGCAATGTGAGAGCTAATACAAGCTCCCGCTTACAACTGAGAACATGTCATATTTGGTTTTCTGTTCCTGTGTTAGTTCCCTTAGAATAATGGTCTCCAGATCCACCCATATTGCTCATTCTTTTTTAAGGTTGCATAGTATTCCATGGTGTATATGTACCACATTTTCTTTACTCACTCTACTGTTGATGGGCATTTAGATTGATTCATTGTCTTTACTATTGTGAATATTGCTGCAATGAACATACACATTCCTGTGTCCTTATGGTACAACGGTTTATACTCTGTTCTAAGTTCTTTGAAAAATCATCACACTGTTTTTCACATGGCTGAACTAATTTACATTCTCACTGGCAATATATGTTTCCTTTTCTCTGTAACTTGGCCAACATCTGTTTTTTTTTTTTTGACTTTTTTATCATAACCATTCTGACTGGTGTGAGATAGTATCTCATTGTGGTTTTAATTTGCATCTTTCTAATGATTAGTGATGCTGAGTATCTTCAATGTTTGTTGGCCGGTGTATATCTTCTGAAAAGTATTTGTTCACGTAGTTGGCCCACTTTGGAACAGAGTTGTTTGTTTTTTGCTTGTTAATTTAAGTTCCTTATATAGTCTAAATATTAGACCTTTGTTAGATGCTAGCTTGCAAATATATTCACCCATTCTGTAGATTGTCTATTTACTTTGTTAATAGATTTGAATAACCACATGAATGCTCTTTTTGCCATCTTTTCACCTGTGACAATTTAACATTAAAAGCCTGCCAGAAATCAATTTATCATCACCAGCATGCTTCTACAAGCTGTGCTATGGTCCAGGTGGAAGCAGAACTTAGCAATTTCACAGTCAGTTCAACAAACATTTTATGAAACATCTGTAATGTGTTAGGAATTTTTCTAGCTGTGGAGTGAAACTCAATAAGAAGTCACACATAGCTTCTGCTCTAAGGGATTTCGCTATCTAATAGTGGTAACATGAAAGTTCATGTAATTACCTGTCATAAAAAAATAGTACTACTAAGATGCAAAGACAAGAGCAACTGTGTTAGACTCAGGGGATTAAGAAATAGTCATAAAAGAGATGTTTGAGCTAGATCTTGTAGGTTAGATAGTATTTCAACAGGTAGAGATGGAGAATTCAAATCTAGGAAAATAGTAAATAGAACCTAAAGGTGTAAAACTGCATTTGTTTATCTAGAAGGATTGACTGCAAGTAATAAGGATATGGACTAACAAAGCTAATATGGGCTCAGATTTAGAAAATCTAGTATACTTATTTAATAACTGGGTAGTTTTCAGTTTAAGTCATTTGTGAGTAATGCATTTATCCTTTATGTGTTTGTTAATTTGTATAAATCTTGCTTTTGTACATTGACTTTTTCCTTTATGAGAAACAGTTTACTAAAAGCAAATAAAATATCTACAGATATGTTTTTCCACTCAATAATTTTTAAAAAACTAAACGGCTTTTAAAAAATGTACATTACATTTTTCCCATTTTTATTAAATGTATAAACAATAAAATTATATTTTGTTTAACTCAAACCAGGGCATCATCACATTTTTCCATTCTTTTGTCTATTTAAAAACTAGACAACTTGATACCCAAAAGGATCTTCAGACTCAGTGGAATCCCCACCAGCATAAAAATGTCATTCTTTACAGAAATATGAAAAACAATAAAAAAATTTATTAATAAATCAAAAAGGACCCCGCATAGCCAAAACAATCCTGAGCAAAAATAAACAAAACAAAAACAAAAGCAGCAACAGCAATGCTAGAGACTCTGTACTACCTCACTTCAAAATATACTACAAAGCTATCCAAAATAGCAAGGTGCTGTAATAAAAATAGATACAAATACCAATGGAAGATAATAGAGAATTCAGAAGTAAATTTATATTTTCATAACCAACTCACTTTCAACAATGGCATCAAAAACATACCTTGGAGAAAGTAAACTATCTTGAATAAATGGGGCTGGAGAGCTGGTTATTCACATGCAACAGAATGAAACTGGACTCCTATCTTTTACCATATAAAAATAAACTCAAAATAGATTAAAATATTAAATGTAAAGCCCAAAAGAATAAAACTACAAGAATAAAACATAGAGGAAATGCCTCAGGCTATTAGTCTAGGCAAATATTACTTGGGTAAGACCTTGAAAGAACAGGCATCAAAAACAAAACAGACAGATCAGACTTTATCAAGCTAAAATGTAGCAGCACAGCAAGGGCCACAACCAACAGAGTGAAGATGCAACCTATAGAATTGGAGAATATAATTGCAATGTATCCATATAACAAGGAATGAATACCCAGGACATATAAAGAGCAAAAGAATTCAATAGTTTCTAAAAATTCCATTAAAAAGTGGGTAAAGGACATGAAGAGGAATTTAAGACATACGAATGACAGGTATATTAAAAAATGCTAAGCATTACTAACCATCAGGGAAAGGCAAATCGAAACCACAATAAGATATCACCTCATAACTCTTAGAATGGTATTACCTAAAGAACAAAATGTAAGTATTTGCAAGCATATAGAAAAAGAAAACTCTTATACACTGTTGGTGAAAATGTAAATTATTATAGCCATTATGGAAAAACATATGACTGTTCTTCAAAAAACTAAAAATAGAAATATCATATGATCCAGCAATTTCACTATTGAATATATATCCAAAGGAAAGAAAGTTAGTACATTGAAGAGATTGAATGAAATCTTGCCATTTGTGGAGGACATTGTATTTAGTGATATAAGCCAGGTACAGAAATATAAATACTGTATGTTCTCACTCATATGTGGCAGCTAAAAGAGTTGATGTCACAAAAGTAGATTTTAGAATATTGGTTACCAGAGGAAGGGAAGGGTAGGTGGCAAGGGGTGATAGGGAAATGTTGTTTAATGGGCACAAAATTATAGTTAGATAAGAAAATAGCTTTCTAGTGTTCTATAGCATAGCACAGTTGACTAAAGCTAGTAACAATTTGTTATATATTTCAAAATAGCAAGCAGAGAGGATGTGAATGTTCTCAGCACAAAGAAATTATGAACATTTAAGGTGACACATATACCAATAACCTAGATTTGATCACTACATATTGTGTGCATTTACTGAAATATCATGTGTTTTATAAATATGTATAATTATGTAACAATTAGAATTGAAACAATCATATTAAGAAAAGTTGATATCCACCCACTATCATTCATTTTAAAAATATGTGAACATTTTATCTATAAACAAAAAATAGAAAACTATTAAATTTTAAAAATATGAATTTCAATGTAATTATTCGAGTAACACACAAATGTAGGGAGTAAACTATGGCAATAATTTTTCAAATTCACTTCACTCCTTTCATGCATTGAAGTAAAACTTCATATCCAGATAGTGTATATTCTTCTATCTTCTATCCATTGTAACTATATACATATACATGAATATACATATGTATATATCCTATTATTGTAAATGGAGCCCTAATATATGCATTGTTATGACTACTATTTATTTCTTATTAACAATGACTCATGAATGTTTGTCACTCTTTATTCCTCCAGAAAAAAGTGCAACTATGAAAATGTTTGCTCATTTATTTTTCTCTACATGTGTAAATGTTTGCTTTACAAATTAAAGCATTTTAAAACACAAAAACTTGAAAGACTTTAATCAAGACTATCAAGCTTTACATAATCTAACGATTATAATTTTAATAAGTAATCATTTATATCATAAAATCATACATGCCACTAGCTCTTTTTGAAGTACACTATTTTCTTTTCTTCATTTCTGATTGTATTTCTTCTCCCCTTACACTTTTCTGTCCCAAGTAACTCATGTTTAAAACCTCCTAATAAAACTCCATATGTTCATTCATGTGTGTGTAATTATACACACACACAGGAAAAGCTATAAATTTATATGTAAATACCTGTAGAAATACATGTGTGCATATATATTTATTTGTCACTATATAGTTGATTCTCACTATTCATAGATTCCGTATTCCCCTACACATTAAAATGTATCGCTCCCTTAAAGGCAATACTACTTGTAGCCTTATTGCAGTCATTATTGACATATGCAGGGCAGTGAAAAATTTGAATCACCCAACTCACATTTTCTGAGCTGAAGTAGAATAAAGTGGTGTTCTTTCTTTTTTTTGGTTCTAATACTCTAAACATGTACTCTTTTTGTAGTCCATTTAGTCCCCTGTTTTTTGTGCTATTTTTGTTGACTTTGCTACTTAAAATGCCCTCTAAACATACAACTGAGTGCTGTCTGCTGTTCACACATACAAGAAGGCAGAGAAAATATGTATATTTAATAAGCTTTGTTTAGGCATGAGTTATAGCACTGCTGGCTATGAGTTCAATGTTACTGATTAACAATGCATATTTTTTTCATTTCTATTATCTGTTTTATTTATTATTTGGCAGATATAATTTTTTTATTGCATTTTAGGTTTTGGGGTACACGTGAAGAACATGCAAGATTGTAACAATGTATATTAAATAATGTATTTTAAAATAGAAACACACATAAAATCAGTTATGTGTTGATTGGTTGACAAAAATGTTTAGGGTTGATGCTCACTGGAACCTAACCCTATTTCTTAAGGAGAAATTATTCAGCATTGCTAATTTAATGTTTGCAGCAACTATACATAACATTACTACAAGTAATAAGAGTATCTATCTATTTATCATCTATCTATGTATGTTTTGAGGCCAACACTACCTACGGTAATAAACAGATTCAGTGCAATTGCCATTAAAATTCCAACAACTGTTTTTTGCAGATATATAAAAAACATCTTCAATTTCATAATGGAACTGCGAGGGACCCAGAATAACCCTAATAGTATTGAAAACTAACTGAGTTGGAGGAGTCACACTCCCTAATTTTATTTTACATTTATTTATTTATTTATCTATCTATTTTTTTAAGACAGAGTCTCACTCTATCACCCAGGCTGGAGTGCAGGGTCACTATCTCAGCTTACTACAACATCCACCTCCTGGGTTCAAGCGATTCTTGTGCCTCAGCCTCCTGAGTAGTGAGTAGCTGAGATTACAGGCATTTGCAACCACACCCCACCACTCCCTAATTTTAAACCTTAATGCAAAGCTACAGTAATCAAAATAATGTGGTGCTGATGCTATGGGAGAGGGGCAGGGAAGTGCTGGGTCTCTGGCTAGGGCTCCACTACCATGGTACTAGGTGAGGACAGGCATACCTGCTTTTGCATCCAAATGTTGCATTTTCCAGGACCACCCTGGCTTGCAATGCTCTCATCCTAGGCCTGTAGAAAACCAAGAGCCTAGCAAGGCAGAGACAGAAGTGGCTGGATGTCAAGAGGCGCAGATTGGCGGAAGAAGACACAAGCAACTGGACAGTGAGAGGACGTCAAAGGGAGTTGGCCAGCAGAAGAGCACAGTGACAGATGCCGGCTTGCCAGCAGGCCATCAACCCAGAGCGTGGAGTCTGGCAGGAGCAGCTGGAGGACAGCCGGGTCGTTGAGTGGCCCAACTCCAAGAGAAGACCATCTCCCTTCTGGCTTCCTCCTTGGCTGAGAGCTACTACCACTCAATAAAACTTTACCCTCATTCTCCAAACCCTTGTGTAATCTTATTCTCCTAGTACACCAAGGCAAGAACCCAGGATCCAGAAAGTCCTCTAACATTGCAACAAAGTAGAGAGTCTAACTGAGCTGGTTAACACAAGTCGCCTATAGACAGCAAACTAAAAAGAGCACCTTTTAACACATGCCCACTGGCGCTTCAGCTATAAACATTCACCCCTAAACACTGCCATGGGGTTGGAGCCCCACAGCCTGCCCATCTGTATGCTCCCCTAGAGGTCTGAGCAGTGGGGCACTGAAGAAGCAAACCGTATCACAATTGCATGCCCTGCGAGAGAAACAAGAGAACCTGTCCCATTTCACTGACATAGACACTAATGTAATAGAATTTAGAATATAGAAATATAACCTATAAATATGTAGTCAACTGATTTTTGACAAAGGTTCTAAGTCTATTTACTGAGAAAAGAACAGTCTATTCAACAAACGATGCTGAGGCTAGATTAAAGACATACATTCATATTAAAATTCAAATCAAATTCAGTGAAGACCACAGAGCACAAACATAATGTGATCAAATAGGTGATATATTATACACATTACTCCTTTATAGGAGACTGAGAAATTAGAAATTAAAGTTAGTGTGTGTTACATAGTCTGTACGTTCCATCATTTTCTAAGAATTGATGCAATAAAAGTGTTCTTCAAAAATGCCATGTAAGAAATAGTAATAAATATGATCATTTCACATTTACTTAATAAAATCTTATTCAGTGCTCACTACATTGTAAGCACTATGCTAGGCAACAGACAAAATTATTGTATAAAAAAAATACCCAGTATCATTGAGGAAGGCTAACCATATTTTCTTATAAAGATAAAATAACCAATAATTTTTATACAATTACCACATAATTCTCGATATACTTCTAAAATAATTTTAGTACTTCCTAAAACTGGACTTACCCAAATTCATCTGGATTAAGTCCCCTAGTGATTCAACAGTAGAAGCTGCAGTACCAATCCTGAAGAAAAATAATTAAAAGGATAAAGTTCTACCACTGTTTTCCAAACTGAACTTGATACCATTTTCTTAAACATCTTTATATGCTTTAATTACCTACATTCATATAAAACATATTTTAATTGATGCTAAGCAATGCTTCCAGTTCAATTATCTAAGAAACACATTTAGAGAACTTCACCAAACAAACAATAAACACACACACACACACACACACACACACACACACACACACACACACACGATCTCTGTTTTCTTGGGAATGAAGAAGCACAAACAAGACAAACTTAAATACTTTATATGATTAAGCTAAATATTATGACCATTAAAATTTAAGAGTAAAACCAGATTTTTTTTTTTTTTTTGAGATGGAGTCTCACTCTGTCACTCAGATTGGAGTGCAGTGGTGTGATCTCAGCTCACTGCAACCTCCACCTCCCAGGTACGAACAATTATCCTGCCTCAGCCTCCCAAGTAGCTGGGATTACAGGTGTCTGCCACCATACCTGGCTATTTTTTTTTCTTGTATTTTTAGTAGAAATGGGGTTTCATCATATTGGCTAGGCTGGTTTTGAACTCCTGACCTCAAATGATCTGCCGGCCTCACCCTCCCAAAGTGCTATGATTACAGGTGTTAGCCACCCCACTGTTCCCAGCCTGTAAAAACAGAATTTTAAAATCTATCGAGCAAACAAGAAATCAGAAATTATTTCAGACTCATGGTATTTTGGGTTTGGAGCTTATTATATAATATCTGAGACTATATAAACCTTGGATTACTGATCACACATGATCACATTCTTTTATTAATTTTGATAAATAATAACTGTAGAAGTTTATGGAGTACAATGTGATGTATATATATATATATATATATATATATATATATATAGTGGGATGATTAAATCAAGCCAATTGACATATCCATCACTTCATATTCATACCACTTTATTATGGCAAGAACATTTAAAATATATGCTTTTATCAATTTTAAAATATAGCCTATATTATTTCTAACTCTATTCAGCATGCTTTGCAGTAGATTATTAAAATGTATTTTTCTTCTCTAACTGTAATCCTTTGACGAACATCTACTTTTCCCCCTGCCTTCTGCCCCAGCTTTTGGTAACCACCGTTATACTCACTACTTGTATGAGTTTGACTTTGTTCCATTCTACATATAAGTGAAATTATACTGTATTTGTCTTCTTGTGTCTTGCTTATTTCACATAGCATATGTTCCAGCTTCATCCATGTTGTTGAATATAACAAGATTTCCTTCCTTTTTAAGGCTAAGCAGTGTCACCTTATGATTATATACCACATTTTCTTTATCCATTCATCCCCTGGTGAACATTCAGGTTGTTTTCATATCTTGGCTATTGTGACTAATACTGCAAAGTACACAGGAGTGCAGATATATCTCTCACAACTGAGTTCAATTTGTTTGGATATATACACAGTAGAAACATTGATGGATCATCTAATGATTCTATTTTTAGTGTTTTATGCACTGCCATACATTTCTTCATAATGGCTGTATTAAGTTACATTTCCACCAATCGTGTGCAAGGCCTTTCTTATCTTCAAATCCTTGCCAAGCCAGTTTATCTTTCATTTTTTGATAGTAGCATTCTAACAGGTGTGAAGTGATATATCATTATAATTTTAATTTGCAATTTCCTGAGAATTAGTGATGTTCAGCATTTTTTTCATATATCTCTTGGTCATTTGTATGTTTTGTTTTTAAGAAATGGCCTTTTGGGTCCTTTGTCCATTTTTAATTGGGATATGTGCTGTCTTGTTATTGAACTGTTTGTGTTTCTTATATGTATTGTATATTAACCTTATCAGTTTTATAGTTTGCAAATATTTTCTCCCAATCCATTGGTTGTCTTCACTTTTTGTTTTCTTGGTTGTACAGAGTTTTTTAGTTGGAGGCAATCCTATTTGTCTACTTTTGCTTTTGCTACCTGTGCTTTCCTAGATTTTATTTAGTAAATTCTAATACAGAACATGGCTCAGCCAAAAATATTTTTATTTAAAAAATAAAGTCTTAAGAGCAGAAATAATAGCTTATTTTATGCATGTTTCTTGAACAAATTATTCATGTTCATTGCATATGTGAATATCAGAAACATAATATTTCCTTTCTAATATATGCCCTTTATAAGAACTATACAAATAAATCTGCTGGCTCACACATTAATGCAAAGTTCTGTTTACATTTATTAATTTAAAACACTAGTGCTTGAGATAAAGAGGCAAAGAAGAATTACTCTCTTAGTAAAGGCGAATATGGTTTGTCCTCAAAAAGAACTGTTTTACCTGAAGATAGATTTCAAATTTATTTATTATTTTTTTCTTAACTTGAGTAACCAGAATATTGGAGATTCACTTTTCTTTTTAGAATCTCCTCAAAGCTAACTTTACTTTCATTTTCTCTGAAAATAAACAGCATCTTTTCTGGGTTAACATATTTTCTGGCTTATTGGCCACATACATCAGAGTTGTATGAGGTGCTTATTAACTATGAAATTGCCAAGCTGTAAAACAGACCTACTAAATCAGAAGCATAACATTGGTAAACCAAAATAATACACTGTCTTCAAGTGATTCCCTTGCTTGCTAAAGTATGAGAAATGGAGGACACAGTGTTAATTCTTAAGTTACAGACACAGTTTATTCTTTGTCTCCTTGTTTTTTTGTTTTTTTTTTGTTTTTTTTTGGAGATGTAGTCTCACTCTGTTGCCTGAGCTGGAGTGGAGTGGCATGATCTGGGCTCACCGCAAACACAACCTCCAACTCCCAGGTTCAAGCAATTCTCCAGTCTCCCGAGTAGCTGGGATTACAAGTGCATGCCACCATGCCTGGCTAATTTTTGTATTTAGTAGAAAACAGTGTTTCGCCTTGTTGGCCAGGCTGGTCTGAAACTCCTGATCTCAGGAGATCTGCCCGCCTCGGCCTCCCAAAGTGCTGACATTATAGGCATGAGCCACCATGCCCGGCCCTCTTTGTTTCCTTTTACCCTAAAAAGACACATTATATCTCTACTGTATATCAGAAATCAGTTTCAGATAGGCCAAATAGCCTATGAAGGTATGTACTGGAAGAGGACATATAATTATTCCAAATCCATGTTGGTATGGCTGCAGAAATGATCTAACCACACAATTGATAGTTATAGAAATGTGTATCTTGAATAAACACATCTTTTATGTAATCAATATTTAACTTTCCTGTGAAAAGCTGATCACATACTCTCAATGCATGTTTTGCCGTCTCCAAATGAATGTAATTTCTTAAAATGGGTGAACAAATGATGATTTTTTAAAAATACCAAATCATGTAAAATTATAATTGCTCAGACAAATGAGGAAAAAGGAGCAACAGAATAAAGTCTAGCTTCTGAAAGCAAATTAATTTTCACACACATAAGGGTATATGTCATAAATTCAAGAGCTGTAAAGTCACCATGAGGTAACTCTTTAATTTCTTATAAAACAGAAACTGAATAAAGTAACTCTTTGGAGTTGCCATGATGTGATATCAAGTTTCTTGGAATTCCTGTGTATCTTGTATACAAAAATAGCAAAAATGTTTAGATAAATTTAATTGGCAAAAGACAGCCTACATAAGGTCAGTGCTGTGCTTACTTACTTCTACCTCGGGTTATATAACAAGCTAAAAAGTTGCAACCTCAATGAACAAAATACAAATCATAAATTCATTTAAACTCATGATGTATGTTCCATGTATATTGGAACCATTCTATTGCAAACTAATTAATAAAGAAAGCTCTAGTGACATTCAAAAAATAAATTTCATTCTATAGAATATATTTGAATAAAAATTAATAATATTGTAAATTGAATCATACACAATACAAAATACTGACATTAGAAAATGTTAAATATTTTAATGTATTATTGCTTTGGAAACAAAAGCAATGAATATACATATAAAATTATTAAATGAGATGAAATTATGTTTTACTTAGACACCCCTCAAATTTTCCCCTCAAATATTTATTTCTTTTATTTGGTAGAAATGGGATCTTGTTATGTTGCTTAGACTGGTCTGGTCTCGAATTCCTGGCTTCAGGCAATCTTCCCACTTCAGTTTCCCAAAGTATTGGGATTATAGGCATGCAGGGATTGTTCACTTAGCCAGGACAATTTTTCTTAAGTATTTATTTTCTTTCTTTCTTTTTTTTCTTTTCTTTCCTCCTTTCTTTTCTTCTTCTTCTT